>NC_057803.1:431001593-431133983 GCF_018294505.1 Triticum aestivum
TCACTGCCGCAACATGGGCAGTTGTCGCCTCCCACCACCCTTCTCTAGGTTGAGCTATGTCCCGACATCCCTGAGGTACAACATCCTTTCAACCGGCTTGCACCACTGCCCCAGCTGCCCACATCGCTCTATGTGGATATTTCTCCACTTCTTGCCCCACACATACCTCTATTGGTTTCTACTGTATTGGTGATGAGTTTATATCTCATCAACTAGTCCTAGTAATCTTATTCTAATCATGCTTCTTCAATTTCTTTGCCACAAGGATGCTCAACTCGATTTTGGTGAAACTACACAAAATGATCTGATAGTCAAAGGGTTGCAAACTTCATTTCATTGGAAGCTTCAATGTTGCCAGCAAATTAAAGCCTGGTTAGGGTTTACGGTTCAAGGGCTAGGGACTGCATGGATCATTTTTTTCTTAAGTTGTGTTCCAAAATAAGTGTCAACTTTAGTAGTAGTATAACTTTGTACTAAAGTTTGCATAAAGTTGAGACATTTAATTTGGAATGGAGGGAGTAAATATTGGCTATGATATGTCAATCATTGAGATGCAATAGCATTCATGTTAGTCTCCTTTGTATTTGATGAAATGTTGCAACAGGGCAAGCTTGGATGCAAGATACATGAAATAGAAGCTGGAAGCTTCATAGCACTGTACAAATTTATCTCGCTGAGAAATTACAGTACATACTATACTACTATGTAAAGAATTAGGTGTCGCACGGTGTCCAGAAAATATGGTGATAGTGTGAGGTGGGCCACGTAATCACCGAGCCTGCGTGTATTCACTACTTTCGCACTCCTCCACTATAAGAATGGAGAAAATTGTAATCTAGTACCTCCTTTCACCGAAGCGTGGGACATCCAGCAGTCGTACCACCTCAGTAATAATGACCAATGAGCCGTCAAATCACATAGACCAAGCATTAAGTTGGACGGACGAAGCAACCATCACTCTTGAATCTGCTTCTCCCTTCAATGCAGGTGCTAGTGAGAGGTCGCGTCCTCTCTGACCGGTCATGAATGCGGCACTGATTCTTTGGAGCGGCCCTGATTGTTTCGGGCGAGAAGCACGTGTAAGCGATGGAGGGGATTTGGGTGGGCCAGGCTGGTCAGGAGCGGGTGTGGCAGCTGTCCCGACTGGACTCCCGGAAACGAGAGGATGCACCGAATCTTGCGGCTAAATCGTACACTACACACCATCTCTCTGTAGGAGTAGGTCGATGTGTCGCTCTCTCTAACACACACACGTTGTTAAACACACACACACGCACACACAGATTCATAGAATAGGAATATCATGCGAGTGCGAAGCCACAGGAAGTGAGATACAAATGGAGTACGTACAAGAAGAGAAGAGGTGGCAAATATTCCATCAAACCTGGACTGAGGAGTAGTACTCCCTCCATTTAGGTGTTAAGTCGTCTTACGAAAACCAGATATTCCCAAAATGTTTAGGCGTTGTTGTCGGTGTCAAAACCAGCGGATCTCGGGTAGGGGGTCCCGAACTATGCGTCTAGGATCGATGGTAACAGGAGACGGGGGACACGATGTTTACCCAGGTTCGGGCCCTCTCTATGGAGATAATACCCTACGTCCTGCTTGATTGATATTGATGAATATAAGTGTTACATGGGTTGATCTACCACGAGATCGTAGTGGCTAAACCCTAGAAGTCTAGCCTGTATGACTATGGTAATGAATATATCCTTTCGGGACTAGGCCCTCCGGTTTATATATACATTGAGGGGATCTAGGGTTTACATAGAGTTGGTTACATAAGAAGGAATCTTCATAGTTGGTCGCCAAGCTTGCCTTCCACGCCAAGGAGAGTCCAATCCGGACACGGGTACAGTCTTCAGCCTTCATGTCTTCATAGCCCATCAGTCCGGCCCATGGATAATAGGCCGAACGCCCAAGGACCCCTTAGTCCAGGACTCCCTCAGTAGCCCCTGAACCTGGCTTCAATGACGAGGAGTCTGGCACGCAGATTGTTTTCGGCATTGCAAGGTGGGTTCCCTTCTATCCGAACTTCATGATAGTCTTCGGATGCGATGATAGTATCCGGACCTGTCACACACACACCACACACTACCGCAGAGAGAATATATAATTTTTATACGAGTCTAATCTACAGATGACCTCATGTCTGTCCGGTCATAATTTTGAACCATTTTTCATCTGCCGCTCCACGTTTTGAGACACGGTTGCTATTGGCACGTCTTGTCGAAGTAGAGATCGTGTCCCCTTATTACGGGATTCTCATCAATACGGGCATGGGTGACCCAACCGTGCTGTTTGCACGGCCCTTGGGAATAGGCGAGTTTAAGGTGAATGGGGAGACGCTTGATATTCATGGCCTTTATAAGGGGATAAGGATTCCCTTCCTTCACCCACACCTCAGCTCCTCCTCAGTCCTTCCGTCCCTGAGCTCCAGCACCCAAGCTTTTTTCTATTCCCTCAACCGAGAAAGCACTCCAAAAATGTCCGGATCCGGAGCTGGGGGTTAGTGGATTGCCTCCTCCACCAAGAAGAAGGATATCAAGGCGCTCCGGGCGGCCGGGTATCTGGCCAAGGAGATCGCTCACCGACTCCCGGATAGGGACAGATCGTCCCTACTCCAGAGCCCCACGAGAGGGTTGTGTTTCTCACACATTTCGTCCGCGGGCTGGGCTTCCCTCTTCACCCCTTCGTCTGTGGAGTGATGTTTTACTACGGGCTAGACTTCGATGACCTAGCCCCCAATTTTATCCTCAACATCACGGCATTCATTGTCATGTGTGAGGCCTTCCTCCATATCCCGCCTCATTTTGGCCTATGGTTGAAGACCTTCAACATGAAGCCGAAGGTGGTGAGCGGCCAACAAGCAGAGTGCGGAGGCGCCATGGTGGGCAAGATGCCCAACGTTACCTCGCCCGAAGGCTCGTTCCTGGAGAGGGTGAAAGGGTGGCAATCAGGGTGGTTCTATATCACCGAGCCACGCGACGCCAACTAGGTGGCGACCCTCGAATTCATATCTGGATTCCCGATGTGGCTCACCTCCTGTCAAGAGAGGGGCCTAACCCGGGGTCCCTCGGACGAGCTGGCTGGGCTCCAAACGTGTGTCTAGAACATGAGAGATAGGACGATCAAACTGGTCAACGTGGTCCATGTCATGCTCATTCGTCGGGTCCTTCCGTGCCAACGCCGGACTAGCTATCTATGGGAGTACGATCCGGCCAAGCACCGGACGCTACTAGAGCTCTTCGGCACGATGCACGAAGAAATCTAGAAAGTGCTCTTCAAGGCTGAGGAGACGCCACCGCCCACGACCGAAGATCGCGGGCTTAGCTTAAAACGTCAGGCTAACCCGGTAAGTTCTTTTAATGTTTTCATGGCGTACCCTTTACTAGCATATTTTGAGAAAAAGCCTAGGCTTTCTTACCCGTGTTTTCAGGCCGGGATCAAGATAGCTGAGGGGATTAACTGTCCGGCTCCGCTGCCCGAAGACCAAGAATCCTCATTAATGATGAAAATGCTTTTTCCAGCACCTTATGAGGTGCCAGAGAAGACGGCGAAGAAAGCGGACAAAGGGGCCAAGAATGGCCCTCACCAAAAGGGTGTTCCGGACGTGATGTCCGAAGATGAGACTTCCCCTTCGTCCGCTGATGATGACGACAAAGAGGAAGAAGACAGCGACTCCCCACCTCAGGTGGAGAGGAAGAAGAGAGCGGCCCCACAAATCTGGAGGCGAAAGCGCCTAAGAGGGTTAGAGGCTCCCACGCGGATAACTCCATGCGGGATGTTGACAGTAGTCCGGAGCGACCTCGCCGGACCAAGCCTCGGGCCGCCTCGTAAGTACCAGGATCTGAAAATGGCTGGCCTTCCCGGTTTGTAATATTGATATACCTTAAACCTTGTTATTGCAGTCCAGCACGCGATGGCTCCCCGCGATCCTTGTCAGAGGGATCACTAGACTCAAAGGAGATGGCTAGCATGTCTCCGCCACCTGCTCATTCCGTCTCTCCCAAGGGTGACGACGAGGTGGTGTCGCAAAAGATCGTTAGGGTGGCGCCCCAGGACGATTCCTCAATTGCTGGACGCATGGGGGAAAAGCCCCTATTGGGACTGGTGACGGGGGCCAGGTTCCCTTCGGACCTGAGCCGATACCATTCTGGAGATCTATGCGGCTCCGGAGTCCAGCGAACGGCATGCCCCGAAAGGAGGGAATGTGCCTATTCCGCCGGTGACCTCTATCCAGCTGGAGGAACCGGATAACCTGCTGGAGGCGCTACGAGGCGCCCCTATTGTGGATGCACACCGCGCCCTTATGGGCATGGTAATAGAGAAGGTCCAGTTTGTGAAAAGCGGACTGACTGAAGCCTGCACTAGCCTTCTATCAGGCTTTGAGGAAAGTACTGCGTTTGTAGGAAGAATATCACAGTATAGATAGTAGCCCCTGATGCTCTATTTGGTGTTCGGAAGGAAATAGGCGAACAGAGGATCGAGAAGAAATATCGCAGGAGTCTAACATAAGTTGTCTTTGTGAATAAGCAGGTGTCGCTGCAGGCTGCCACCGCTCATGCTGCAGGGGTCTCCGGACTGAAGCGGAAACTGGAATGGGTCGAGGAAGAGATCGACCTCGTAAAGAAGCAGCTAGAGGATAGCCAATGTATGTACTAACCTGCTGGTACCTTTTAAGAAAAAATGAATAGTTCGTCCAGACTGAGTTGTCATGAACTTAATTAGGGGTCACGACCGAGGTGACAGCCCTCAAGAAGGCATTGGCCAAGGCCGAGGAAAAAGCGGCCAAGGAACGTGCCGTGCGCGAGAAGCACGAGGCCCAGGTCGGCGAGGCACAACAACAGCTACAGGGTGCGATCGAGAGATTTGAGTCCTTGGAGTGCAATTGTAAGGCACAAGAGTCTGAACAGGCGAAGGCTCACCGGAGCGCACAGGATGCACGAGCCGAAGCCCAAACTGTCCTCCAGGAAATTCAGGCGGCCAAGGAGATTGCGGCGGGTAATTCTTTCACCATGCGAAGCAAGTATGTAGAAGAAACGTTCCTTGTACTTATCCGAATTTGGGTTTTCCAGGGGCGTTTACTGATCTGCCGCGCAATATATCTGATGCTGCTGAGCATTATAGATCCAAAGAAGGGATGTCTACGGAGAAGCTATTCTGGTCCCAATATCTTGGACACGAATATCCGTTGTCCTTCAGCGACTAGCTAAAGCAGTTGCTCAAACTACACAGGTCGGCAGAGCTAGCTAGCCATGAAGGACCTCATAGTCCGGCTGTGGCCTACCGAGCCTATACCTAGTAGCTATTTCGGACTTGTTAAGAGGCTTGTAAATGCCTATTCACGGCCCAAAATCGTGAAGCGGTCGGTCTGCATTGAAGGTGCGTGTATGGCCTTTGCCCGCGTCAAGACGCATTGGGCAAAGCTAGATGCCAAGGAGCATCTTCGACCCGAGCTCTATTTTGATGGTGGCCTGGAGGGGTCCCACGTTGTGGCGGAGCAATGATGTTATCCTGTCCTATTTTGATAGCCCCTGGATATCATATTCCCATGAGAACATTTGTATTATCCTGTCCTGTAATATGGAACAATGATGTTACGTATTATAATTCTTGTGATTTACATTTTACCTCCTGTGCGGCCGTTTATGAAATCTAAGGGTTCACCAGTCATCGGCTTCTATCCCCATGTAGATAGTACGGGGGTGTTCGGGATAAATCTAAACACTCTTTACTCCACATTCTGGTCCTTAAAGGAGGTGTTTAGCGCAACGAACAAGGCAATCATACTATGCGGCCTTTACCGCCCTCACTTAGCCATAGGAGTTTGACAATTAAAGAAGTTGGCGAAGCCCCTAGTGTTCGGAAGGCCAAACTAGGGGTGTTATACATGCCTAATCGGAGGGACCGATTCTTGCAAGAAGCGGAAAAAATCTCTATCGATTTGGAACCTCTCGAACAGCTGACAGGCTCTCGCCACATCATGACAGTCACTTTTCGGCTTTCTCTATTGAGGTGCTCGTCCGGAAGAACCGGGACACAATTGCAGTAATTCTCCCTTTACTACCCTAGCCGATATAGCAGAACGCAAGGTAGTAAGCACATGAGCCGGGCAACCCAACTATTGACCAAAGATATGATTCGGAGCCGATGCATATAATGTTATAAGTTCGGGGTGCTGAACTATACCGGAAAAGTGTTCGGACTTTTATTGCCGTAATACGGGGTGTAATGAAGCCCCTGGCTCAGTAATACGTACCATAGTGTATGCGTGCAATAAGTAATATACACAAAGGTGAGGAAACAAGAAAAATTATCTAATAAGATAAGGCCACCATTTATTCACCATTGTGATATAATTAGTACGTCGAGGCATACTTTGTGCGAGTAATGTGATAGGCAAGTAAAGCTATTTAACATGTCACAACTAAGGGAGAGCTACGTGCGGGTATGTAAAACAAGTATGGCAATTGTTTAATAGAGACCACTTGGGGATTCCCTTGTATGCCAGAGCTTCTTGCCTCCTTGGTATGTTCTGCAAGCGGGTCGTCCGCATAGACCACGAAAAGAGAAAAGACCCATGATAATAAAAAGAAAAAATAAAGGCATGCGAATCCCAGGGTCGGTCAAGCCGCATTGTGGATCGCGAGCAAGTTATGCCTCCATCAATACCCATGGGATTTTTTAGTGCGTAATTATGTACGCGCGATATGGATGCCCTTTCCTCATCGGGGCTGGGACGGAGGCCGAATTTACTAATTCAGCTCTTGACGAACCGAGCTGCCCTGTTGCAGTGTAGTCCGGACCTTCTTAATGATGTCTAGGGGCTCGGCGGCCGTATTATGGTGCCGCTTGAGAAGGCCGCTTTGTACTTCTGCTGCTAGGTCTGCGATATGCTCCTCTGTGCGGAGGGAACGTTCCGTGTTTCCATTTACTGTAATGACACCGTGCGGACCGGGCATCTAGAGCTTGAGATAAGCATAATGCGGCACCGTGTTGAATTTAGCAAGCGCGGTTCGTCCGAGTAGTGCGTGGAAGCCGCTGCGGAAGGGGACGATATCGAAGATTAGCTCTTCGCTTCGTAAGTTTTTCGGGGAACCGAAGACCACCTCCAGCGTGATCGATCCCGTACAACGGGCTTCTACGTCTGGTATTACTCCTTTAAAGGTAGTTATCGTGGGCTTGATTCATGAGGGATTAATTCCCATTTTGCATATTGTATCCTGATAGAGCAGGTTGAGGCTGCTACCACCGTCCATTAGGACTCGTGTCATGTGAAATCCGTCGATGATTGGGTCGAGTACCAATGCGGCTGAACCGCCATGACGGATGCTAGTTGGATGATCACAACGATCAAAGGTGATCGGGAATGATGACCATGGGTTGAACTTTGGGCCGACTGGCTCTACCGCATAAACGTCCCTAAGTTTGCGCTTGCGCTCCCTTTTGGGGATGTGTGTAGCATATATCATGTTCATCATTTTGACTTGAGGCAAGAATTTCTTCTGCCCCCCCCAGTGTTCGGTTGCAGGGGCTCCTCATCTTCGTCCTCGCTCTGTGATTCCCCGTCCTTGTTTCCGCTATTTACCTTGCTGGCTTGCTTAAAGACCCGGCAATCTCTGTTAGTATGGTTGGCCGGTTTGCCTAGGGTGCCATGTATCTGGCACAGACGGTCGAGCATGTGGTCCAAGCTGGATGGTCCTCCGCAGTTCCTTATATAGGGCTTCTTTCGCTGGCCGTACTTGGAGCCACTAAATCCGGCATGAACGGTAGTGTCATCGGTGTTATCGCAATTGCTTCGGCGTTTGTGTCTATTGCGTCGGAGCTTGCTGGTGCTATTTTTGGCCTCGAGGGGGCCTACTTCATTGGTTGTGTTTGTACTGCGAGCCAGTCAACTATCCTCTCCCGTGCAAAAGTGGGTCATAAGTGCCGTGAGGGCTGCCATAGACCTCGGCTTTTCTTGGCCGAGGTGGCGGGTGAGCCATTCGTCACGGATGCTATGCTTAAAGGGAGCTAGGGCTTCAGCATCCAGACAGTCAACGATCTGGTTCTTTTTGGTTAGGAACCTAGTCCAGAATTTTCTGGCTGATTCTCCAGGCTGTTGAACTATGTGGTGTAATTCATCAACATCGGGTGGTCGGACATATGTACCTTGGAGGTTGTCAAGGAAGGCTTCTTCCAAGTCCTCCCAGCTGCCGATGGAATTCTCGAGCAGGCTATTTAGCCAGTGTCGAGCTGGCCCTTTGAGTTTTAGTGGGAGGTATTTGATGGCGTGGAGGTTGTCTCCATGGGCCATGTGGATGTGGAGAATAAGGTCCTCAATCCATACTGTGGGATCGGTTGTTCCGTTGTATGATTCAATGTTGACGGGCTTGAACCCCTCGGGGAATTCGTGTTCTAGCACCTCATCTGTGAAGAAGAGAGGGTGTGCGGCGCCTCTATATCAGGCCGCATCACGGCACACCTCCGATAAAGTTCGTCTGTGGTTATCGGCCCGAGTGTGACTAGGTTTGTCACATCCGAATAGGTAACCGTCATCCCGAGTCGGGAAGCGTCCTCGCGATCCGTAGATTAATCTGGTGTGTCCTGCTCAACTGTCTAGATCCCGCCGAAGGTCGTGTGTATGGTCCCGAGCTGTTTTATCCCTGTCTTCGCAAAGCGGTGGGGCGGGCTATTGTTCGGCCTGAGTTGCCGTTTTATCCCGACCATGGGGTGGTCGGTCCGCCGTACTATCCTGACCATGTGGTGGTCGGTCCGCATTGCGTGAGGGAGGTATGGGATCCGGTGCTTCCTCATCGAACCGAGGTAGCAGTCTGCGTTTTTTGGTAACTCTTGACTGGGCACTCGAGGCTGTATTCTTCGGCTGCCAGGACATCAGTCCACCTGTCGATGAGCAGGTCTTGATCAGCCTGGAGCTGCAGCTGCTTCTTTTTCAAGATTCTAGCAGTAGCTATTAGCTGGCGCTTGAAGTGTTCCTGCTCTAGGGGTGCCTCAGGCACGATGAAATCCTCGCTACCGACGCTCTCCTCATCTTCGAAGACTGGACGATAACTATGAGCATCCGAGTCATTGGGGGTGGCTTGTTTATCAGGGTCATCTTGGCCATTGTCTTGTTCCTCCTGTTCGGACACAGCTCCAATAGGGTCTTCATTGTTTTCGGCGTCACCGGAGTACCATTTTCACCGGTGCCTGTGTTGTCATCTTTTGAGCAACGAGGCTTAGAACGGCGTTTAGGGCACCGGTGCTTGGACTGTGCTTCAGAAGGTTTATTCGTGACTGGATCCCCTTTGTCATCGTCACTAGCTTCTTTAGGTGTGTCGACCATGTACACTTCGTATGAAGAGGTGGCTGTCCGACGTCCAGTAAATGGCTGGTCTTGGTCTTGCCCCATGTCGGCATCGTAGTCCATACCGTCGATGTCTTCGGAGCCGTAATCAAGCACGTCGGTTAAGTCATCGACAGTGGCTATGAAGTGGGTGGCGGGTGGGAAGCAAAATTCCCCGTTATCAGCCTATGGCTCGAACCGAACATAGTTCGGCTGTGAGTCCTTCTCCAAGGACAAATGCTTTAAAGAGTTTAGCACATCGTCCAAAGGTGAGTACTAAAAAACATCTACGGCGCTGAATTTGAAGATCGATAACCGATCTAGCTCGGTGTCCGCAAGCGTACGTGATTCGGAACTTATAGCCGGAGACGAGTCCGGAGTTCCGTTGGCGCAAATATTGCAGGGTGTCGAGTCTGTGTGCGGCTCTATCTCCGCGGACTCTGTGGCCTCGAATGGCACGATCTACTCTAGTTCTAAGGCCATTGCAGCAACAGGATCCATCTCCTGAATCTGGTCCGATGACAGATTTAAATCACGTTCATCGGGCGAGGGGGAGCAATCGCTGCGGTCTCAAATCCATTGAAGATCAAGTCTCCGCGGATATCTGTGACGTAGTTCAAGCTTCCAAACCTGACCTGGTGGCCAGGGGCGTAGCTATCGATCTGCTTCGGATGGCCAAGTGAGTTGTTCCGCAGTACGAAGCCGCTGAACACAAAAATCTGTTCGGGGAGGAAGGTTTCTCCTTGGACAGCGTCACTATAGACGATTAAAGGGGCCATTGAACCTTTCGTTGACTGCACAGTGGAACTTTCAATGAAGGCACCAATGTCGATGTCAAAACCGGCGGATCTCGGGTAGGTGGTCCCGAACTGTGCATCTAGGATCGATGGTAATAGGAGACGGGGGACACGATGTTTACCTAGGTTCAGGTCCTCTCTATGGAGGTAATACCCTACGTCCTGCTTGATTGATATTGATGAATATAAGTGTTACAAGGGTTGATCTACCATGAGATCGTAATGTCTAAACCCTAGAAGTCTAGCATGTATGACTATGGTAATGAATATATCCTTTCCGGACTAATCCCTCCGGTTTATATAGACACCGAGGGGATCTAGGGTTTACATAGAGTCGGTTACATAAGAAGGAATCTTCATAGTCGGTCGCCAAGCTTGCCTTCCAAACCAAGGAGAGTCCAATCCTGACACGGGTACAGTCTTCGGCCTTCATGTCTTCACAGCCCATCAATTCGGCCATGGATAACAGGCCGGATGCCCAAGGACCCCTTAGTCCAGGACTCCCTCAGTCATCCATTAACTTCACATCTCAATCCCCTCCCGGCCTTGTTGCTAACAAGCGTTGTTACTTAGTCTGCCTTGTTATCTCCCCCGGAAACCCAATGCATGGAGAGCAACTACTCGTTGATCATTCAAGAAATCAAAGTCGGCTTGCATGCGAGTTAATACGTGGCCCTGCATGGTAGCTAAAACAACATCTCTTAGTTATTGTGATTAATTGTTGCGTTAGAGACAGAACTCAGAGCTTTAATTGGAGGAAGGACCGTTCAAGTTTCTCCTTCTCCTCCAATCTGCTTGCACCTTGGTCCCGCTGCACCTTCTAACGTGACCTACACCTAGACGGAGGGAGTATTACGAGATACGGTGGCACACTGACTTAGGTCGAATACAAGTGCCCAAAATTATTGGAAGAGAGCTATCGGGTGGTAGGTGCGACATATGCCAACGTGTGGCATATCATTGTGGGAGACAGTAAGACGTCGCCGGTGCCTGGAAACGGGATGAGGCGAAGACATGCACGCCGGCGAATCTTACCCAGCTTCGGGGCTCTTCGTGGAGATAACACCCCTACTGCTGCTCTGCGGGGTCTCCGCATGATCACTAGATGGACAAGTAGCTACACAATGCTCCTTGAGCTGTTCAGTGGGAGGAGGAAAAAGGGCACGGCTAGCTTGCTTCTTCTCCTTGGTTGGTGTCTAAAACTAGCTGGGGGTTCCACCCTTTGCATGGGTGCCCCGGGGGGGTTTATATAGGCCTACCCGCCGGGGGTACAATAGTAATCCGACTGGGCACGGAGCCCAGCCGTCTGTGACTGCGCTCGCCGGCTTCTGCGCCGGCCGTTGGGGCCCGCCGGCTGCCGGCTCCTCGGTCGACAGGCAGGCCCCACTGTCCGGGACCTGGTCGGCAGCTGGCTACTGTTGCTCCATCTTGGTGACGTGGGCTTCGTCGTGGTAGGCGTGGCTACAGTACCGCCGCCCGGCGGGCGATTACTGTAGCCTCACCACGTCTTGTCTCCTTAATGGGGCGTCTCCTTCGAGGAAGATGGCAAGCCGGCCACGGGGAGCCGGCTCTTTCTTGGGCCGACTGGGGGAGGTGTGGCCGCCTTCGGGTGTCTCTCTGCCCGAAGGGACCCACCGCCCGTGGGCCGCGTTGGTAGTCCGTCGTGGATGGCGTCAGGGTCGGCATGGCAACAGTGTTGCGCCGGGCGGGTCATGGTTACCCGTACAGCGCACTGTGGCGATCGTGCTCCGGGATCTGGGGGTGGCAGGCTTTACTGTAGCCACGCCCCGTCTCATTGCCGCTAGGTGGATGCAAACTTTGAGGGTATGGTCTCGACCGCTTTATGGGAGCTGGCTTCTTGGAGTCGGCCTCCTCGCAGCCGGCTTCTCGAAGTCGGCCCTCCCATGGCTTTCTTCATGAGGGCTAAAGTCGGGCCGCCTTCCGAAAACCGGCCTGGGTGACAGCCAGCAAGGGGAAGGCGGCCCCATGTCTTGGATTCTTGAGAGCCGGACGGGCTCGTAATTTTTTCAGAAGGGCCAGGGGAAGCCGGCTAGGCTACCCATGGCTATTTAATCCGACAGTAGTCCCCGAAGCTGATCGAGCTTCGAGGCGGACAAAGGGACGAGAAGCTTGGTCAGCTTCCTACCCTGAAGAGCCGGCTTTGCTGGTGTATGCCGATTTCGGGGAGCCCTGCGTCTTGCAGGCGGGAAAGTGGTCGACCTGTGTGCTGACCGCGGGCCCTCCCACAGGCCTCGTGGCAGCGAGACCCCGCCAGCGCATGCGCGCGACGGGATGCCGCCGCAGGCCTGGGCCCACCACTCCTAGGCCTCAGCCCGAACGCTGATCTTCTGCGGCCCAGGTGGACCGCTCGCCGTCCCGTGGCGATTTTATTTCGCCGTTAGGGCGCAGTAAACGCGGGACGTGGGGGAGTGGGCACGATCGATCCCCACGTTTCCCCACGCCGCGCCTCCTCGGCTCCGCCACGCGAGCCTATAAGTAGGGGGGAGGAGGGGGAGAGACAGAGGTTCGCACGCTCTCTCTCGCTCCACCCCTTCTCGTCCTCCTTTCTTCCTCTCGTTGCCGCCGCAGCCTCCCGTCTCAGCGCCGCCGTGCCGCCACATCGTCTTGCTCCCATGGCGCTGTCGAGCTCGTGGGATGGCTCCAACGTCCATGAGGACCATGTTGAGTTCCTCCACCAGACTCGGCGCCTGCTCGACGCCAACCTCGTGCGGGTCCGCCTGGGGCCAGAGACGGAGATCTCGCCGGCACCGGAGGAGGGCGAGCGGGTCGTCTTCCGCTCGCACTTCCTGCGTGGCTTCGGCCTTCTGGCGAGCGGATTCCTGCGCTCCTTCCTCGAGTTCTAACACGGTGATGCTGCTGTCGGCCTTCGTCTCTCTCTGCGAAGGTTTCTTGGGGCTGCTCCCCACGCTGGAGCTCTGGGGGGAATTCTTCCAGAGCAAACTCGGCACCGTCGTCGCAGGCGTGCCCGCCCCCTGCGGGGCCTACATCGCCATGAGGAGGTCGGGCAAGAACAACCTATTCCCGTCCATCCCCCTGATCTAGTCGGTGAAGATCTGGCAGAAGTCGTACTTCTACGTGAAGAACGTCGCCCAGCAAGGAGACCACGTCAACCTGCTGGCTTACGTAGCCGGCCCGCCGGCTGGGAGGTAGCCCTCATGGAGTTTCCGGTCCAGGTCACTGTTTCAGGCCGGGAACGCTGCCGTCTCCCGGCTTCGGGTGATGATCCAGTCGGAAGGCCTGAGTGGGGCTGACTTGGTGGCCGCCTTCATGGAGCGCCGGATACTTCCTCTCCAAAGCCGGCCCCACATGATGTGTCAGATGAGCGGCCGCTTCGACCCAAGCCGGCTGAGTACCAGGGAGATGCCTCATGCGGAGGTGTCGTACATGGTAAATTATATCTCCAATTGCAAGCTCGCCGAGGACTAGCGATCCGGCAAGGTGCCATATTATCGCACCTACCCTCCGCCCGTGGTAAGCTTTCCTCTCTTTCTTCTTTTTGTTGGTAGCCGGCTTTATGATGGCCGGCTTCTGATCGGTCGGTTCTTCTTAGCAGAACCCCCTTCTTCCGCCGACGACCGGGGCAGCAGGGATAGAACGCCAGTACGTCCCCGACCGCACGGTGGACGACGTCAACGACCCGGATTTGGGGGCGGCCGCCATGGAAGACGCCGTCGTGGGGGACAATGCCGAGCCCGGAGGCACAGGGCTTACCACCAGCTTCGAGGACTGGTCGGATGATGCCGAAGCCGAAGTCACCCCGCGTCGCCAGCCGGCGGCCGACCATCAGGGCGCGGGCTTGTCCACCGCGCCGGCTGCCAGTGGCGGTGCTCAGAAGCGCCGGGCCGCGTCAATCCTCTTCGGCAGTCGGCCGAAGAAGTCCAAAGCCTCCACTGCGGTGACCAAACGAGATGAGGCGGCCGCGAAAGCGGCCCGCTTCCGCAAGGCGGTGAAGCAGCCTCAGGCGGTCTCAGCGTAAGTCGTCGATTGCCTGGTCGCATGTTTTTCATCGTTCTCTCCTGTTCGAACATTCTTCCTAACCTTTTCCCGCTCGCTGGACAGGGCGCCGCTTTCCCTTGAGCGGGGTCCGGGCGGCTCCGTAGTTGGGCCGACTGGAGGGTCTTAGGGCTCCCGCCGCGTGGACCCCCGCGCCGACCTCAGGGAGGCCACGGAGCGGAATGCCCGTGAGGCGCGGGAGGAGCGTGAGGCGGCGGAAAAAACGGCCGCCCAGGCGGCGAGGGAGCAGGCTGACGCGGCAGCCAAGGCCCAGGCGGAGGCGGCGACCGCGGAAACGGAGGCGGAGGGTTCGTGTAACCAGCCTCCGCTGCTCGCCATTCCCCTCCGAGCCGTGGCCCCTGACACCCCATTGCCCCTGGCGGAGGAAATCGTCCAAGACCCGCCGCTGATGGAGAGGAGGGAGGAACTCGTGGTCTTCGCGGGGAGAGCGCCGCCGGCAGCGCCAACCGGAGCGGGCCAAGGCGGCCAATCGTCGGTGATGCCAAAGCAGCCAGCCGGGGGTGAGCCGGAGGACGGAGCCGGCTTCGAGGTGCATCCGGTGACGCGTCGGCGTGCAGGGGGAGGCGCCGCTCCGCCGGAGTCGCGCCGAGTTGCGGGCACTGGCTAGTCGACGGGGGCTCTGGAGGCGGCCCGCACCGCCATGTCCGAGTGGACTCTAGCGGGGGGACTGGCGAGCTGAATGTGGCGGCTGAAGTGGTCCGGAGCCGGCTTCAAGCTCAGGCCGCCCTGCTGCAGCAGTACACCCAGGAGTTCCTGTCGACGCGGTCCGCCATCCGGGTGAATCTTTCATCCTTGGCCGCTTTGGTCTCTTGATTTCTTTCGTGGGGGCGCGTCAGCGCACCCACTGGGTGTAGTCCCCGAGATTCGGGCCGACTGCTGAGCAGTCGGGTCGGATCTTTCTTGACGACTACCTTATTTTTGCTTCTTGTCTGAACTTCCAGGAATATCATAACTCCCGTGCTGCCGCCTTCAACTCCCAGGCTCAGGAGTTGGGTCAGAAGACCGACGACCTGGCCAACAGCCGAAGTAAGTGCTTGATCTTGTCTGTCTCCTGTGGGGGCGCGTCAGCGCACCCGCTGGGTGTAGTCCCCGAGATTCGGGCCGAATGCTGAGCAGTCGGGTCGGATCTTCCTTCACGACTTTTTCCTTATTGGTTTTTTTTCTTTCGTCTTTCGTGCTTTCAGGGGCCAACGCCGACTAGAGGAGGGAGCTCAGCGAAGCGCAGGCCGCCCTTCGTACCAAGGATGCTGAGTACGCTGCCTTGGTCCAGGAGCGTGACCGCCTGGCCAAGAAGCTGGCTGACCAGGAGGAGAGCCACAAGGCGGCCCTACAGAAAGCGCGGGATAGCGAGGCCGCCCTGAAGGCAGAGTTCAAGACCGAGGCGGCGAGTCGGGCTGAGACCCGGCGAGTGCTGGATGAAGGCTTTGGCCGCATCGAGGACTTGATCGACGGTAAGCCGCCTTCCTCGCTCTTCTCCTGCCCCTTGCCGCCTGGTTTTTGGCCTGACTTGTGTTGCTGCCTATTTTCTTGTGCAGACTACTTTCCCGGCTACTCCGCCTTCGCCGCTCAAACCATCGAGGCCCATCGCGAGGCGCACCATCAGGCGGGGGTCAACATCGCGCCAGACGCGAATCAGACGATTGAGGAGCAGCTCTTGGCTGTCCAAGCGCGGCTGCAGCCGGCTCACCGGATGCTTCGCCGGCTCCAACGAGCCGGGGCGCAGGTGTTGGCCGCCCTCTCGCCCGGCGAGACGATCCCCCGCACCCCAAGCCGGACTGCCGACTAGCTGGAGGTCGCAGTCGGTCGCTTTGAAGCTTAGAAGGCGTCGGCGGCCCGTCTTCTAGCCGGGCGGGCGTTGGAGTTTGTTCGAGCTTGGTACCCAGGGCTGAACCTGGACCAGCTGCGCACTTGGCGGCTGGAGGCCGACGCGGAGCTGGAGGAGGTGCGGCCGGCTATCGCCCAGCGTGCTTCGACGATCGCCGAGTGCACGGACATCAGCGTTTTTGCACCTGAAATCAATGATGACGGTGTTGCCCAGCCGGAGGAGTGGTTCGGGCTGAACCCGGTGGTGGGCGAGGACTCGGCAGAGGAGATCGCCTCCAGCGACGAGGGTGAGGATGACGAAGAAGAGGACGGGGAAGACGTCGAGCCGGCTAGTGGAACAACCGGCCGGCCTCAGGCTGACCGTGCCTCCAGCAACGAGGCGCGTGGAAGCGCGCCCTCTGCGGGAGGCGGTGATCAAGCCGAGGTTCGCCAGCCGGCCACTCCTTCAGCCGGCACAACCATCTCCGCCGACCAACCTGGCTCGTCGGTCACTCCGCCAGCTTGACCTGCCGTCCTTATTTTTTCTGCTTGTTGCCTTTTGAACAATCTTTATTAAGCTTTCGCAGTTCCACCCACTGGGGGTGTATCCAAACTATGTTGAATGCTGGCCTCTTGGAGGTCTTTTATGTAAATATTATTATGTGCATGTTTGGTTTCCATTCGCGTATGCTTTTTATCCTTAGGCTTTTTCCTTTGCCGGCTTCCCTCTTTGGGGAGGCAAGTACTTGAACTTTCCTGGATTGAAGTGAAGTGAATGGAAACCGGCCGGCCGGCTACTTTGGTAGTGTCACACCCTAGCTAGTCCATGCATTAGAATGTGCATCATGTTTAAATTTCTCTTAAATTTGAAATGGGGAAAGCAGAAACCCCCAACACCCCCACCCTGGAAAAACTAGGGTTTACTAAAATTATTTTCAATGAACCTGAAATGCCCTTCTAAAAAGTTCGCCCTCTTTGTCTTGGGTTAGAACCTCTAGCAAAATTGGTGCACAATTCTCTAGGTCAACAGAAGGTCATTGAATTAAATCATAAGTATTTGAATTTGGGCATTTAAATGCTATAAAATAATTTAAATGCTCAAATAATTCTGGGAGTAAATGTTTCCTGTTGGAAATATTCTAAACAGAGGCCACATTTACTTTAAGGATTTTTGGAAATGTTCTAGTATTTTAAATAAAGCTAAACAGTTGCAGTTTAATAGAAAACAGAAACTAAAACAAAAAAAAGGAGAAAGAAGCCCACCTGGGCCTTACCTGGCTCGACCCAGCCTACTGGCTCGGCCAGTCACCCCCTACCTCGCGCCAGGAGGCAGGGGCGCGTGCTCGCCGCGCGCCGGCCACGCGCCGGCCACTTCCTCCTTCTGCCGACGCCGGGAGACGCCCAGAGGACGCCACGCGACCCCCATGTCTCCCTCTCATCCTCTCTCACTCTCCCCCTCGTCTCCCTCATCCTCTCCCGTGATGGCCGAGCGCGTCCCTCGCCGCCGATCGCCGTAGTTGCCACCATAGCCACTCCCTCGCCCCTCCGACGAGCTCATCTGCTCCGCCTCGACTCCCTCGTCCTCCCCACCGAGCCACGCATCGCCGGAAGCCCTGCAACGCCGCCTTCGCCCTCGTCTTCAACCTCGGGCATCCGAGATCGCCGGCGACCACACCTCATCTCCAGCCCGTCCCTGAGCCCGCTGACCCCCTCTCCGACTCCGCTGTGAGCTCCTCTTCCTTTCCCCCTAGCTCCTGTGCTCGTTTGGCCCCTGTAGCCGCCTTTTCCACCGCACCCGAGAGCTCCTCGCCGCCGGCCATGTCGCCGTCGTGGCTACGGCCGTGCAAGCACGCGTCCGAGCACACCACCGCATTCAGTGCGACCCCAGGAGCCTAACGCACGCACTTCCTAGCCCTGCCATGCACCGTACCCCCTTTTCCCTCTCCGCCCGAACTCCGGCCGCCGCCACGAGCTCGATTCCGGCGAGCTCGCTCCACCCCAGCTCCTCACACTTGCTCCTTTGGATGCGCAAGATCCTGGGCTTCGCTTGGGTGGTCTCCACCATGGATTTGGTCGCCTGAGGGCGTTTTCTGAAGCCCTCCGCCGTCTCGGCCTCGCCGGTGACTCAACACCGGCGGGATTAGCCCTGTTGACCGGCGGATTTGACCACTGACGTGGACTGGGTGGGCCCAGTTGACTACCCTGAGTCAATGACAAGTGGGCCCCCCTGCTAATTATCCAGATTAGTTTCTAACTAAATTTAGTTATTTTAACTAGTATAGTCACTGACTAGTGGGCCCTGCCCAGTAATTAGGCTAAATAAACGTAGTTAGAGCACTGAGAGGCTGACAGAAGGGGCCCACCAGTCAGGTTTGACCTGAGCTGGCGCCTTTGACCTGCTGAGGTCAGCATGACGCAATGCTGACGCAGTAATGCATTTTCTGGATTTAGTTTTATTCAGGAAATTCCAGAAAATGTTTAAAACTTCTAAAAATCATAGAAATTCAACCTTAACTCCAAATGAAATAATTTATATATGAAAAATTATCAGAAAAATTCAATCTATCCATCTGTAATGATTTCATGCATGACAAAATAAGTTTACCTTGCTGTTTAAGCAGAATAAGGTAATGCACTATAAATGCCATGTTTAATGAACTAATATTTGAATCTTCGATTCAAATGTGTTCATTTCTTTCTGTTATAGCTTGCATTAGGCCAAGACACATTCATATCGCCATGTCATAGCATGCATCATATTGTTGCATATCGTCATGTGTTGATTGTGTTCCGATGTGTTCTTCGTGGTAGGTTCTGCCTCCGAGGATATTCACGAGTATCCAACTGAAGGGCAGTATCCCACTACCACTCCATCAAGAAAGCAACCATTGATCATTCCGACACAAACCCATGTTCTCGCTTCTACTCTTGCTTACTGCATTAAGACAATGCGATTCAAACTGCTGTGTGCTACGGTAGTTGAACCCTTATCCTTTGCATGACCTATCATTGCCACAGTAACTAGATGAAACCCACTAGCATGTGTAGGAGTTGATTGAGGCATGTATGTGATTCCTACCTTGCTATGCCTGCTATGCTTAGAGTTGTGTCAGGTCTGGTTCATCTGGGAGATGGGCTAGAGTGAAATGCTTATGTCGGTAATGTGAGGGATGCGTTGAACATGTTTTGGTAAAGGTATCGATGAGAGGCCATGTAGGAGTACATGGTGGGTTGTTTCATTGAGGCCGTCCCTAAGAACTGAGATCTGTATGTGTGATTTAAGATTCAGCTACTACCATTGAAAGTGCAACTATCCCTAGGTGGTTTTGGTAATTCATAACAACATATAGCTCATTGAGCTAATGCTATTCCAAGATGATTATTTCAGGAAAGCTCAATGATTGGCATGGCATGGATGTGAAAGTGGAACCCTCAAAATGCTAAGGACAAAGGATTAGCTCAAGCTCAAAAGCTCAAGACTCTTCATTTTATATTTTAGTGATCCAAGATCACATTGAGTCCATAGGAAAAGCCAATACTATCAAGGAGGGATGAGGTGTTGCTTAATGAGCCTCTTGCTTCATGTGCTTAGTGATATGCTCCAAAACCCTCAACTACTTTCCCATATCCACATATGACCTAAACCGTAAGCCAAACTCGGTCCTACCGATTCTTCCTATCCGGTGCCATCGAGTTTCACTTGTCATTAGCCATTGCCAAACCCTAGCAATTCGGTTCTACCGATAAGGATCTCGGTCTCACCGAGATGGGATTGCAAACTCTCTGTTTCCCTTTCGTAACTTTTCAGTCTCACTGAAAGAGCGAATCGGTCCCACCGAGATTGCAATGTAAACTCAGTGTTTCCCCTTTGTAACTTTTCGGTCTCACCGAGTTCCACTCGGTCTCACCGAAAGAGCAAATCGGTCCCACCGAGTTTGCCTGACCAACTCTCTGGTTAGCTAATTGCCAAATTCGGTCTCACCGAGTTTGTGTAATCGGTCTCACCGAGATTACGTTATGCCCAAACCCTAACCATATCAGTTCTACCGAGTTGCATGTCAGTCCCACCGAAAATCTCTAACGGTCACTAGGTTTACATGTCCGGTCCAACCGAGTTTGTTGATTCGGTCCCACCGAGATTGGAAAACTGTGTGTAACGGTTGGATTTTGTGTGGAGGCTATTTATACCCCTCCACCTCCTCTTCATTAGGAGAGAGAGCCATTAGAACACACACACCATTCCAACTCATATGTTCTGAGAGAGAACCACCTACTCATGTGTTGAGACCAAGATATTCCATTCCTACCATATGAATCTTGATCTCTAGCCTTTCCAAGTTGCTTTCCACTCAAATCTTCTTTCCACTAAATCCAAATCCTATGAGAGAGAGTTGAGTGTTGGGGAGACTATCATTTGAAGCACAAGAGCAAGGAGTTCATTACCTACACACCATTTGTTACTTCTTGGAGAGTGGGGTCTCCTAGATTGGCTAGGTGTCACTTGGGAGCCTCCGACAAGATTGTGGAGTTGAACCAAGGAGTTTGTAAGGGCAAGGAGATCGCCAACTTCGTGAAGATCTACCGCTAGTGAGGCAAGTCCTGTGTGGGCGATGGCCATGGTGGGATAGACAAGGTTGCTTCTTGGTGGACCCTTTGTGGGTGGTTGCTTCTTCGTGGACCCTTCGTGGGTGGAGCCCTGTGTGGACTCGCGCAACCGTTACCCTTGGGTGGAGCCCTGTGTGGACTCGCGCAACCGTTACCCTTAGTGGGTTGAAGTCTCCATCAACGTGGATGTAGGATAGCACCACCTATCCGAACCACGGGAAAAACATCCGTGTCTCCAATTGCGTTTGAATTCTCCAAACCCTTCCCTTTACATTCTTGCAAGTTGCATGCTTTACTTTCCGCTGCCTATATACTCTTTGCATGCTTGCTTGAATCATGTGATGATTGCTTGACTTGTCCTAAATTAGCTAAAATCTGCCAAGGACTAAAATTGGGAAAAAGGTTAAGTTTTTATTTGGTCAAGTAGTCTAATCACCCCCCTCTAGACATACTTTCGATCCTACAAGTGGTATCAGAGCTTTGGTCTCCATTTGCTTTGATCTCCATAGCTTTTGGTGGTCATAGCCCTGGTTTCACAACCTAGGAGAGTATGGCGTCTAGCGAGGGAAATTATCACCGTAGAGGTCCTTACTTTGATGGTACTAATTTTGCTAGTTGGAAGCATAAAATGAAAATGCATATTCTTGGACATAACCCCGCCGTTTGGGCCATTGTGTGTGTTGGTTTGCAAGGTGACTTCTTTGATGGGAGAGAACTGAACCGTGAAGCTACCGCGGATGAGTTGAAGATGTTGCAATACAATGCTCAAGCTTGTGATATTCTCTTCAATGGATTGTGCCCCGAAGAATTCAACAAACTCAGCCATCTTGAGAATGCAAAGGAAATTTGGGACACTTTGATTGATATGCACGAAGATACCGACTCCGTCAAGGAATCCAAGTTGGATGTGCTTCAAAGCCAACTTGACAAGTTCAAGATGAAGGATGGTGAAGGTGTCGCTGAAATGTACTCTAGGCTTGCTCTCATCACAAATGAGATTGCCGGCTTAGGAAGTGAAGAGATGACCGATAGATTCATCATCAAGAAGATTCTAAGAGCCTTGGATGGAAAATATGATACCGTGCACACATTGATCCAAATGATGCCCACAATTACAAAGATCTCAAGCCAACGGAGGTGATTGGAAGAATTGTTGCTCATGAGATGTCACTTAAGGATAAAGAGGAACTTCACAACAAATCAAGTGGTGCCTATAAAGCCTCATGTGAAGCCCCTACATCATCAAGTGAGAAACAAGACTTCAATGAAGAATTGAGCTTAATGGTGAAGAACTTCAACAAGTTCTGCAAGAGTAGAAGCAAAGATAGAAGCTTCAAGTCAAGGTCCTACAATGACAACAGATCTTCTAGTCGAGAGAGAAACTGCTACAATTGTGGAAGACCCGGACACTATTCCAATGAGTGTACGACTCCCTACAAGAGAAGAGAAGATTCTCCAAAAAGAAGAAGCAAAGGAGAAGATTGAGGCCCTAACTAAAGAACTAAACACTCTTAAGTTAGCTCATGAAACCATCTTCGAAGATCATCGAGAACTTTTAAGAGCTCATGAGAAATTACGCTTTGAGAAGCTCAATCTTGAGCAAGAGCATGAGTTCTTAAAAGCAATCAATGATGATCTCCGCAAGAAAAGTTCTTCTTACATTGCCAAGCGTTTACTCTTATCCACTTACATGCCTCAAGTCAAGTCTAGTAACAAGAAAGATTCTTCCTCTAGCAGTGACAATGATCATGTTAAATCCAATATTGTTGCTTCTAGTAGTTCTCTTGATTCCACTAATGATTCTATTAGCCAAGTTACACTTGAGCAAGAAAATAGTTTATTGAAGGGAATTATAGAGAAAGGAGTGTACAAAAGCCTTGCCGGGAGTAAGCAATTCGAGGAAATTGTGCGCAAGCAAGGAATGCACCGGAAGAATCAAGGTGTTGGTTTTGAACGAAAGTTCAATGCCAATGGAGTTGAGTGGGAAGAAGATCAATACCCCAAGACAAAGTTTAATCCTCAACAAGAGAAGTATGATACTTCTTTCAAGGGGACACAAGCTCAAGATGATCTTCCACCACAAGACTACAAGCAAAAAGGCAAGGACAAGCTTCAAGAGGAAATTGATGCATTTGAAGAAACTCCAAAGACCTTAGTCAAGTGGATTCCCAAGACTACTTCAAGTTCCACTTCATCAAGTACGACTACAACTCCAAGGATTCCCATCAAGATGGTGTGGATCCAAAAGAAGAAGACCTAGAGAGTTCTCGAGGGTGACTCCGCCAACATACTTCACTCTTATCATTTTGGCAAGAACAAGTGCAATCAACTTCCACATCTTGCACTAGTTCAAGGAGTCACAAACCCTCTTGTTGGTAAGACAAGGGACAAGGTAACCTAAAAGTTTTCATGGACATCATCTTGTGTGTGCATCACTCTATGTCTATGGATATCCTCGTTTGTTCCTTGTGGGACTAACCCATGTAGGTATTGAAAGTGCAATTCACTCAAATGGATAGCTCCAAGAGATCTACATCAACATTGAGCATCCACATCTTCAATATCTACATGAAGTCATCATCGACAAAACCCAAGGTTAGTTCATCCCTCTTAGGGGGGATATCACATCTAGGGGGAGCTTTACTCTAAGACTTGAGCTAAAGCAACTCTAAAGATGTGAACACAACAATGCTTTATGTAAAAGTGGTAACCCCACTTGAGCTTAAACGATGAGTATGACCTATGATCAAGTGTTCTCACTTGACTCCTAAGTCAATATACTCATATATAGATGACCTAGTCATCGCAAATTGCTTGATAGATGCTAGAATTGGTTGTGCATGCCTTGTCACATATTTCATTTGCCATCTTATTGTGTGAGCATGCTGGATGCATATTTTACTCATTCGAGGACATCCACTTGTTGTTTTGATTGTTCGGCTTTATTTCTTTTTGCCAAGTGGATGGACAAGAATGCCTAAGAACCTCCTCTAGCTATCTATGCTTTTCTCGTCTCAAACTCTATTCATGCTGCATCACAAAATTTGATCAAGTCAGATTCGAACCACTCTGTGTGAGGAGCGCTCGGAGTCCCCGATTCGTCATAGACTTAAACTTCCAAAACCTCTTTATGATTCTCGGTCTGACCGATACTCCACTTTCGGTCCTACCGAGATCATTAAGTTGATCTAGGTTTTCGATCTCGGTGCAACCGATTTGAACCTTTCGGTCACACCGAGTTTCAGTAACTGCTTGCAGTTATGAATCTCGGTGCCACCGAGTTGTTCCACTCGGTCACACCGACAGGGTCGGGCTATATATAGTCAAGGGCAAAATTTTGGAAATTTCTCCGAACCCCTTCGCCCGCGCGATAGCCTGCTCTGCCCTCGTGGTCTCCGGATCGTCTTCTCGCCGCCAGCCGCCTCCAGTCGCTGGTCTCCGTCGCCGTCAACGGGAATTCTGCCCCGCCGTTGCCGCCGTAGCAAGTCCCCACCGAACTAGGGTATGGACTTGATCTTTGTGCTATTCTCCAATCTGATTCCTAGCACATTGTGATCTTCATGATTCTTGCCACGATTGAAACACTACTATCCAGTCAAAACTCTCATAGATTAGGTTTGATTCGAAAATTCTAGGTTTAGGTCTCCGCCGAAACCATCTCGGACCCACCGAGTTGAAAAACTCGGTCCCACCGATTTGGCTTATGCCATTGCACAAGTGAGACTCGGTCTGACCGAGAATTACTTATCGGTGTGACCGATTTTGGAACTCTGTGAAACCCTAGCAGTCTCCAAACTGTGACTCGGTCCTACCGAGTTCACTAGTTTCGGTTCCAAAACTGCTTCGGTATCACCGAGTTTGAAAATCGGTAGATCCGAGATGATTTCAGTGGGAAACTAAAACTAAGTTTTTGGATCATTCTTTTGCAAAAATCTCTGTATTTTGTGATGCTCATCCTTTCTACCTCATCTATAATCTGTTCACAGGGTCAGCAGTCAGTTTGCAGCATGTCTGATCAAAGTGACAGCCAAAACATGTCAGAGCAGCAGATGCACATGAGTGAGGGCACTAGTCCCTCAAGTTCTTCAGATGAGGGCAGCAGGAGCACCCCTAGCAACTTGCCAAAGGCTGCCACGAGACAGAGGAAGAAGAGGACTTCAGATTCCGAAGATGAGGACTATGTGGCAGAGGAAGAGGCCACTTCCAAGAGAGTTGAGCCAGCTCAAGGCACAAAGCCAGGGCTGAAAATCAAAAGGCCAGCAGGCAGGCAGCCCATGTCAAAGGCAAGAGCCTCAACTGAGAAGCCCACTCCCCAAGAGCCAGTTGCTGCAGAAGGCAAGAAGAGGAAGGAAAGGGTCAAGAAGACCGTAGCCAGAGTGCTAGGAAAAGCTTCCATCATGGAAGAGGAAGAGGAAGAAGAGGTAGCTGCACCAGCACCCAAGGCACCCAAGCTGATGGGTGATGCCATAAGGTCAGGGGCTACTGCATCTAAGCCCAAAGCTGCCTCCAAGCCAAAACCAAAGAGGAATACAAGGAGCATTCCTGCAGCTGAGAAGAACAAGGCCCCAGTGCCTGAGACTGTTGCAGAAGAAGAGGAAGAGAATGTCCTGAGAAAGCTAAAGCCCAAGATCCCAGACCACAACGATGCTCATCCTGTGGCTGAGGATATGAAGCTCAGGAGAGATTCAGGGCTGAGGAAGTGGAGAGAAGCAGACCCGTATGCTTCAAGGAGAAGGACTGCCGTGGACTACAGATTTCACACCAAGGAGCAGCAGGATTTTTATGAGACAGTGCTGCTAGATAAGAAGCCCATTGTCTGTGATATGCGATGGGTTGATTGGCAATATATCAAGGACAACGAAGAGCACTATCCTGGAGTGCAAGACAGCTTCATAGCTTGTGGAGTAGCTGACTTTGTTGGGCAGAAGCTCACAAAGTGGAATGAGGAGCTTATAATGCAGTTCTACTCCACGGCACATTTTTATCCAGATGGGAGGATCACATGGATGTCTGAGGGTACGAGGTACCAATCCACTGTTGAGGAATGGGCAAAGTTAATTAATGCCCCAGAGGAGCATGATGACGACATGGACATATATGCCAAGAAGAAGATGGACCACAACTCAATGTCCAACATGTACAAGGAGATCCCAAATGAAGCACTTGATACTTTCAAGTTTGGCTCAGTGCATTATCTTCTGTCAGGTCTGCCTACGATCAATTGGATACTAAGGCACACCTTACTGCCCAAGTCTGGAGATCACAAGATGATCAGAGGCCATGCTATCAACTTGCTACATGTGTTTGATGTGCCTCAGAAGTTCAAGGTGATGAGCCTCATAGTGGAAACAATCAAGAGGACTGCAGCAGATCAGAAGAGGAGTTGCGGATATGCCCCTCAAATTCAGGAGCTCATCAACTCCAAGATGGGCACGGGCATATATTTATTGGACAAGGAACATTTGCCCATCCGTCCAGATTTTGAGGACAATCAAGTTGTCATGACTGAGAACGAGCCATCGTCTGCACAAGCTTACGCAAAGAAGGAGAAGGCGAGGAAGGAGAAAGCTGCCAAGATGCCAACTCAAGAGGAGGCATCTGAATACTTCTTGAAGACCAAACAAGAGCAGCTTGGTTACTTGATTGCATCCACGCTGAGGATTGAGCAAAGTCTGGCCACCCTCACTCAAAATCAGCAGAGCCTAGAGAGAATCATGGAACAGAAGTTCTATGACTTGGATGTCAAAGTAACGGAAGTTCAGTCTGCAGTGGAGCAGCTCCAGGAGGACATGCAGGAGAGGAGAGGCAGGACTACCACTCATGCCTTTGCCAGAGTGCCACGAGGCCCGAGGTCATCTGCCGTGCCAGTTGCTGACACCAGAGCCGCCACCTCAGCACCAGCCACAGCCTCAGTTCCACCAGCTCCAGCATCTACTTCAGCTCCAACTCCAGCGTCTACTTCAGCATCTACCGAAGCCTTCGTCCTTGGAGTGATCCGGACTCCACCACCACCAGAAGATCAAGCCCGAGCGTCGATCTAGTGCTATGCATTTTCTAGGAACTTTTTGGTAACTTGTTGCCAAAGGGGGAGAAGATGTATAGATCATAGGCTTCGAGAGAGAGAGTGTTGCTTTTCTCTCTTGCTTTATTTGGTGGTTTTTCAAACTTGTTTGCTTTTGAGTGATTGAGATACTATGCTTGTGAGACATTGATGATCATGTGTTTGATCATAAGCTACACTTAATGCTTGCTTAATGCTATTATCTTATCTATCTTATGTGATCACTCACTATTCTTGGTGATGAGTGCATGTATTTCATTCTTATCATTTTAAGCGCTCCTCCAAGATCTATGTGACATGGAAGAGTAACCCATGACTCTAACTCCTTGTGCATTTGCAGTCCAAAGCAAATTTTAAATATGCACAAATTTAGGGGGAGCTCTTACTTATCACATACTTCTCAAAGCAACGATATATTTCATGCTTATTATCATTTGTCGAAGCTTTGATTTATATGTTGTCATCAATTACCAAAAAGGGGGAGATTGAAAGTGCAACTATCCCTAGGTGGTTTTGGTAATTCATAACAACATATAGCTCATTGAGCTAATGCTATTCCAAGATGATTATTTCTGGAAAGCTCAATGATTGGCATGGCATGGATGTGAAAGTGGAACCCTCAAAATGCTAAGGACAAAGGATTGGCTCAAGCTCAAAAGCTCAAGACTCTTCGTTTTATATTTTAGTGATCCAAGATCACATTGAGTCCATAGGAAAAGCCAATACTATCAAGGAGGGATGAGGTGTTGCTTAATGAGCCTCTTGCTTCATGTGCTTAGTGATATGCTCCAAAACCCTCAACTACTTTCCCATATCCACATATGACCTAAACCCTAAGCCAAACTCGGTCCTACTGATTCTTCCTATCCGGCGCCACCGAGTTTCACTTGTCATTAGCCACTGCCAAACCCTAGCAATTCAGTTCTACCGATAAGGATCTCGGTCTCACCGAGATGGGATTGCAAACTCTCTATTTCCCTTTCGTAACTTTTCGGTCTCACCGAAAGAGCGAATCGGTCCCACCGAGATTGCAATGTAAACTCATTGTTTCCCCTTTGTAACTTTTCGGTCTCACCGAGTTCCACTCGGTCTCACCGAAAGAGCAAGTCGGTCCCACCGAGTTTGCCTGACCAACTCTCTGGTTAGCTAATTACCAAATTCGGTCTCACCGAGTTTGTGTAATCGGTCTCACCGAGATTATGTTATGCCCAAACCCTAACCATATCGGTCCTACCGAGTTGCATGTCAGTCCCACCAAAAATCTCTAACGGTCACTAGGTTTACATTTTCGGTCCGACCGAGTTTGTTAATTCGGTCCCATCGAGATTGGAAAACTGTGTGTAACGGTTGGATTTTGTGTGGAGGCTATATATACCCCTCCACATCCTATTCATTTGGAGAGAGAGCCATCAGAACACACACACCATTCCAACTCATATGTTCTGAGAGAGAACCACCTACTCATGTGTTGAGACCAAGATATTCCATTCCTACCATATGAATCTTGATCTCTAGCCTTCCCAAGTTGCTTTCCACTCAAATCTTCTTTCCACTAAATCCAAATCCTATGAGAGAGAGTTGAGTGTTGGGGAGACTATCATTTGAAGCACAAGAGCAAGGAGTTCATTACCTACACACCATTTGTTACTTCTTGGAGAGTGGTGTCTCCTAGATTGGCTAGGTGTCACTTGGGAGCCTCCGACAAGATTGTGGAGTTGAACCAAGGAGTTTGTAAGGGCAACGAGATCGCCTACTTCATGAAGATCTACCGCTAGTGAGGCAAGTCCTGTGTGGGCGATGGCCATGGTGGGATAGACAAGGTTGCTTCTTGGTGGACCCTTTGTGGGTGGTTGCTTCTTCGTGGACCCTTCGTGGGTGGAGTCCTGTCTGGACTCGCGCAACCGTTACCCTTGGGTGGAGCCCTGTGTGGACTCGCGCAACCGTTACCCTTCATGGGTTGAAGTCTCCATCAACGTGGATGTAGGATAGCACCACCTATCCAAACCATGGGAAAAACATCTGTGTCTCCAATTGCGTTTGAATTCTCCAAACCCTTCCCTTTACATTCTTGCAAGTTGCATGCTTTACTTTCCGCTGCCTATATACTCTTTGCATGCTTGCTTGAATCATGTGATGAATGCTTGACTTGTCCTAAATTAGCTAAAATCTGCCAAGGACTAAAATTGGGAAAGAGGTTAAGTTTTTATTTGGTCAAGTAGTCTAATCACCCCCCTCTAGACATACTTTCGATCCTACAACCATGCATTGGGATCCTTAACTGACCCTCTCGGCTTCTTAATCACCCTAGTACTCTGTCTAGGAGTTGCAATTAGTTTCTGGTGTTTGTAGGTTATGTGTTGGCGGCCGTGCGTAGCGCTGACCCTAGGGGTGGGCAATGTTGCAGTAGATACACCATGGCCAGGTATGTCAGGCACCCGTTTGGCGTCTCAGGACCCTGTTCACATCGTTCGGGGCCGTATGTGGAAACCTCGGCCGGACTCCCTGCGGATGGAACCTGGATAGGCGATAAACCTGGACTAGAGACTTAAGTGTTTAAGTAGGCCGTGGCCGACACCCTCGCTGGGCTTCCGCTTGAAGGTTGCCGAGTACATGTCGTGTAAACGGCGATAAGTGGTGAAAGCGTGTATGACGAAGTACACCCCTGCAGGGTATAAACTATTCGAATAGCCGCGTCCGTGGTAAAGGACTACTTGGTTGCCTATATAGTTCATAGACAAGTTAATGGATACTACTAAAAGACTCAAGATAAGTGTGAGTACCGAGGATGGCCCTCTCGTAGGATGACGAGGGAGGATCCTCGGTGGAGTATTGTGTTGGTGAGTAGTGGACTCGTGTGCGAAAACTATTTACTGGTGGAGTTCTGTAGGATAGCTTAGCCAAGAGTCAAAGCTGGCTTGCTGCATCAACCCCACCGCCTTCTTGAAAATAAGCATGTATAGTAGGTTCTGATGTAAGACTTGCTGAGTACCTTTGTACTCATGTTTGCTTAATTACTATTTCAGACGACACCGCCCACTCTGATGGGTTCTATGTAGACCTTGACGTCGACGAGTGACTAGCCACCCAGGTGGTGATCCTGGCCATGGAGGGCTTTATGTAGATAGACAGGCTTCGAGAAGCCTTCTTTCTTTCTAGAGTCTGTACTCAGACTAGTTGCTTCCGCATGTGCTTGTATGTTTGTATGACTTGAGTGTCGGGTCATGTGACCCCTATCTGTATGAACATGTTATGTATGGCTCTCTGGAGCCTTTAGATAAAGTACTTGAGTTGTAGAGTTTTGTTGTGATGCCATGTTGTATGTACTCATATCGGGCATATTGTGTGTATGATTGAAATGCTTGGTATGAGTGGGATCCGACAATCTAGTTGTTTATCCTTGGCAGCCTTTCTTATGGGGAAATGTAGTCTAGTGTTCCTCGAGCCATAGTAGTCCGCTACAGCCCGGTTCACCGGAGTCCTGCTAGCCCAGCACTACTGTTCAGGACACTTGACTGGCCGGCATGTGTTTCACTTCGTCCCTATGTCTGTCCCTTCAGGGAAATGTCACACGGTGACTTCCAGAGTCCTGCCTAGCCTGCTACAGTCCGGGGTTCCCCGGAGTCCTGTCAGCCCAGTGCTACAGCCCGGAATCACTCGTTGATGACCGACATGTTCGATGTGATTCATGTATGCCTGTCTCCATAGGTCTGTGCCGCTTTGGGTTCATGACTAGCCATGTCGGCCCGGGTTCTCTGTCATATGGATGCTAGCGACACTATCATATACGTGAGCCAAAAGGCGCAAACGGTCCCGGGCCATGGTAAGGCGACACCCGTGGGATACCGTGCGTGAGGCCGCAAAGTGATATGAGGTGTTACCGGCTAGATCGATGTGACTTGGAATCGGGGTCCTGACAGCGTTGGCATCAGAGCCGGACTGCCTGTAGGTTCGTTGAGCCAAACTGGTCGATGTCGAGTCTAGAAATGCTCTAGTTATATGTAGGGGAATTGATTGTGGGAGGGAACGTAAGGTTCTTTTACTCCTTTACCACTGCCTCTGATCTGAGTCATTCTCTCCTCATTCAACGTGGGTTAAGGACTAGGCTCTCTTCCTCTATGAGGTTCACGTGTTACTAATCCGTTGTACTTATAGGATTGTTGTTACAAGTCTTAGTTCAGCTTCTACTATTCTTAGTATGTTGCTAATTGGATCAAAACCTTGATATGATGTTGTTGAGTGGTATTCCGAACTGTTGTGGATGTCTCAAATCTTTTTCTGAGCATTTACAGCTCTTATGCTGTCCGATTTTCCCTAGAAATTCTGATGTCTTTGTCTTGTGGTTGTGCTTTCAGATGGCCAACCGCGTTCATAACCAAGTGGTTCGCCTGACCCGGTGCCTCGACGTGCCCGGTCATACTGCTATGTTAGTTTGGGTCATGATCGAGACGGGTTACCGTTGGTATCCCGAATACACCGTCGAAGAGCAGTTCCGCGACTTTAACCAAAGCCGGTATTTCTGCACCGTCAGGATATTTCCTTCTTATCCTGGATCTACCGAGCCCCTTCACTGTAGCCTGGGCTTGTACTAAACTATGTATGATGTGTATGACCATTGGTATATATATGGCAGTTTTATATTACCATGACATACGGATGAACATCTCTGCATTCCGTGTTATCCATTACATTCTGCACTTCCTTGCTAAGTTTGAGCCATCCTTATCTGAACCATTGTCTTGTTTTCTCCTAGGATGGTCAACACCCGCAACAACCCTGCTGCCTCGGAGCAGGGGGAAGCCAGTGCAGCTAGGGGTGAAAATCTGCCTCACCCGCCTTCTCTGGTCGAAGTAATGCTGGAGGCGGAAAGGAACAAGCGAGAGACTAACCGCCTGCTGGAGCGGATTGAGCAGAACACTGCACGCCACCCGCGAAATGACCTGGTGTCAATCAATGACTTTATCAAGCTGTACCCACCAAAGTTTAACCATTCCGTCGAGCCCCTCGACGCGGATGACTGGCTTTGCAGCATCACCCACAAGCTACGTTCTGCCAACGTAGCCGAAGCCGACAAGGTTACCTATGCTGCCTATCACCTCGAAGGCCTGCTAGCCTTTGGTAGGAAAACTTCGAAGCTATGCGCCCGGTCGGCCAAATGACTACTTGGTTTGAATTCAGTGAGGCTTTCCGTGAGCATCACATTCCAGAAGGTCTCATGGATCGCAAGAGGGAGGAATTCTGCAACTTCACCCAAGGAAGACTGACTGTGGATGCTTATAGTCGTGAATTTGGGAATCTGGCACGTTATGCTCCTGAAGAGGTATCTACTGACGCTAAGAAGCAGGCAAGGTTCCGCAAGGGACTTAGCCCCGAGCTTCGCCGCGATCTTCGTCTGCACGAGTGCACATCCTTTCAGAATTTGGTCAATAAAGCCATCAGTGCTGAGACGGGCCAGACTGATTATGACGCTTCACACAAGCACTCCCGTGATTTTGGCTCTTCATCCGGCTCTGGAACTCAGAAGCGCCGGGTGTGGATTCCAAGCACGGCACTGCCACCCAGGTTCATCCCGAGGCCATCCTTTGAGGCGCCTCGTCCCAACCAACAATTTGCACCGCCCAAGCCCTATGGTGGCCCCGCTGCTAATGCTGCTCCACGCCCCAATGTGGTGACATGCTTCAAGTGTGGAGAGCTGGGTCACTATAGCCGAGAGTCTCCCCAGAACAACAACCCCAATCAAACTGGAAAGTCCGTTGGCCATGGTAAGCCAGCAGGGAAGACTTTCTACACCAAGCCGGCCAGCACTACACGTGGCCATGTAAATTATGTTTCAGCCGAGGAGGCTCATGAGGATCCTAATGTCGTCCTTGGTACGCTCCTTGTTAACTGCCATCCGGCATCTGTTCTTTTCGATACTGGAGCATCTCATTCATTCATATCCGAGAACTATGCTCGATTGCATAACACGACATTCTGTGACATGCCCTCTACCATGGAAATTCAAACCCCTGGCTCTAGATGGCAAACTTCTAGAGTAAGCCATGGGAACGAAATTCTTGTCGATAGGCTTGTCTTCCGTGCATCCTTAATAGCTCTCAAGTCCTCGGACATAAACATCATCTTGGGTATGGACTGGATGTCAGCTCATTATGCTAAGATTGATTGTGCCACTAGAACCGTTCAACTTACTCACCCGTCGGGCAAGATAGTTAACGTCATAACCGAGTGGCCAAGCTCCAACTTTACTCCCTAAATGCCAACCCCCTTCCAGACCTTGAGGACGTTCCGGTAGTCCGAGACTTTCTGGATGTCTTTCCAGAAGAACTGCCAGGTGTTCCACCTGACAGGGATGTTGAGTTTGTGATAGACCTTGTTCCAGGAACCGTTCCAATTTCTAGAAGATCCTACAAGATGGCACCCTTAGAACTAGCCGAGCTTAAGAACCAACTCGATGAGTCCTTGAAAAAGGGTTTCATCCGTCCTAGTTCCTCTCCTTGGGCTTGCCCCGTCCTCTTCGTTAAGAAGAAGGATGGAACAGATCGAATGGTTGTGGATTACCGACCTGTCAACTTGGTCACCATCAAGAACAAATATCCGCTTCCCAGGATCAACGATCTGTATGATCAGCTCGCTGGATCCTCAGTCTTCTCCAAGATGGATTTGAGGTTGGGTTACCATCAAATCAAAATCAGAAACGGGGACATTCCCAAAACGGACTTTGTTACTCGTTATGGCCAATACGAGTACACCGTCATGTCCTTCGGTTTAACCAATGCCCCAGCCACCTTCTCGCGGTTAATGAACTCGGTTTTCATGGAGTACTTGGATAAATTCGTCGTAGTATACCTCGATGACATACTCATCTACTCCAAGAATGAAGAGGAACATGCCGTACATCTAAGGCTGGTATTGAAACTTCGAGAGCATCGCCTTTATGCCAAATTCTCCAAGTGTGAATTTTGGTTGCCAGAAGTGACCTATCTAGGCCATGTAATCTCTGGTAAGGGTATTGCTGTCAATCCCGAGCGAGTGCAAGCCGTCCTTGATTGGACTCCACCTGAAACGGTCAAGCAAGTTCGGAGTTTCCTTGGCTTAGCGAGCTATTGCCGCCGCTTCGTCGAGAATTTCTCCAAGGTTGCTAAACCTCTAACTGAACTCCTCAAGAAAGATAAAAAGTTCGAGTGGACACCACAGTGCGAGTTCAGTTTTCAAGAACTGAAAAGACGCTTGACATCTGCCCCCGTACTGGTACCACCAGATTTCTCCAAGGACTTTATTATCTATTGCGACGCCTCACGACAAGGACTAGGTTGCATACTCATGCAAGATCGTCAGGTAATTGCCTATGCTTCACGGCAATTACACCCACATGAGGAAAATTATCCCACACATGATCTAGAGCTTGCAGCTGTAGTCCATGCACTTAAAACTTGGCGACATTACCTTCTCGGTAATCGTTGCGAGATCTTCACCGATCACCAAAGTTTGAAATATATCTTCACCCAACCAGATTTGAATCTCAGGCAAAGACGTTGGGTTGAGTTGATCTCGGATTATGACTTAGGAATAACTTACACCCCGGGCAAAGCCAATGTCATGGCTGATGCACTAAGTCGTAAATCCTATTGTAACAACCTGATGTTACAACAAAGTCAACCACTTCTCCATGAGGAATTCCGTAAGCTTAATCTTCACATTGTTCCTCGAGGATTCCTACCCACCCTGGTGGCGAAACCTAACCTTATGGATCAGATCATAACTGCCCAGCGGTATGATAAGGGCATATCCCGGATTAAGGAAAACATTGCTAGCGGAGTTGCTAAATGTTTTTCTATGGATAAGCGGGGTGCTGTCTTCTTTGAGAACCGTTTGGTGGTTCCCAAGAAACAACATCTACGCCAATTGATCCTTAAGGAAGCTCATGAATCCCCTCTCACCATTCATCCCGGTAGTACCAAAATGTATCAAGACCTACGCCAGAGGTTTTGGTGGACTAGGATGAAGAGAGAAATCGCTCAATACATTGCTAATTGCGACGTTTGTCGTCGTGTTAAAGCAGAGCATCAACGGCCTGCTGGCACCCTTCAACCTTTGGCTATTCCTGAATGGAAATGGGATAAAATCAGTATGGATTTCATCACTGGGTTTCCCAGGACCAAGAGAGGGAATAATGCCATCTTAGTTGTGATCGACCGACTTTCCAAAGTAGCCCACTTTCTACCTGTTCGTGAGAGTATCACTGCCAGCCAGCTAGCTGAGTTATACATCTCCCGAATAGTGTCTCTTCATGGTGTTCCATTGGAAATTAACTCAAACCGTGGGAGTCTCTTCACCTCTCGATTTTGGGATAGTTTCCAAAATGCTATGGGAACTCGTCTCTCATTTAGCACTGCCTTCCATCCTCAATCAAGTGGTCAAGTAGAGCGAGTCAATCGAATTCTGGAAGATATGCTCCGAGCTTCTGTCATCTCGTTCGGAATAAGTTGGGAGAAATGCCTTCCATTCGCGGAGTTTGCTTATAACAATAGTTATCAAGCCAGCTTAGGCAAGGCTCCTTTTGAAGTTCTCTATGGACGAAAATGTCAAACGCCTCTTAACTGGTCAGAAACCGGGGAAAGACAACTCTTTGGCCTGGATATGATTCAGGAAGCAGAAGAGCAGGTTCGCGTTATTCGTGAGAAATTGAAAACAGCCCAATCTCGTCAAAAGAGTCAATATAACCGTAAACATAAGCCTATGACTTATGAAGTCGACGAGAAGGCTTACCTTTGGGTTACTCCGTTAAAGGGAACCCATCGTTTCGGTATCAAAGGCAAATTGGCCCCTCGTTACATCGGACCCTTTCGCATTCTTGCCAAACGAGGAGAAGTTGCCTACCAATTGGAACTACCTCCGCATCTTTCCAGAGTTCACGATGTCTTCCACGTTTCACAACTCAGGCGTTGCTTCGCGGATCCTATCCGTGAAGTGGACCACGAAACGCTTGATCTACAAGATAACCTCTCTTATCGGGAATATCCCGTGCGTATCCTTGATCAAGCCAAGCGTACCACTCGACGCCATAATATCAAGTTTCTCAAGGTTCAATGGTCACATCATTCCGAGGAAGAAGCCACTTGGGAAAGGGAGGATCGTCTTCGACTCGAGTACCCCACCTTCTTTCCAGAGGATCCTAAATCTCGGGACGAGATTCTTTTGAGTGGAGGTGAGTTGTCACACCCTAGATAGTCCATGCATTAGAATGTGCATCATGTTTAAATTTCTCTTAAATTTGAAATGGGGAAAGCAGAAACCCCCAACACCTGGAAAAACTAGGGTTTACTAAAATTATTTTCAATGAACCTGAAATGCCCTTCTAAAAAGTTCACCCTCTTTGTCTTGGGTTAGAACCTCTGGCAAAATTGGTGCACAATTTTCTAGGTCAACAGAAGGTCATTGAATTAAATCATAAGTATTTGAATTTGGTCATTTAAATGCTATAAAATAATTTAAATGCTCAAATAATTCTGGGAGTAAATGTTTCCTGTTGGAAATATTCTAAACAGAGGCCACATTTATTTTCAGGATTTTTGGAAATGTTCTAGTATTTTAAATAAAGCTAAACAGTTGCAGTTTAATAGAAAACAGAAACTAAAACAAAAAAAAGGAGAAAGAAGCCCACCTGGGCCTTACCTGGCTCGGCCCAACCTACTGGCTCGGCCAGTCACCCCCTACCTCGCGCCAGGAGGCAGGGGCGCGTGCTCGCCGCGCGCCGGCCACGCGCGAGCCACCTCCTGCTTCTGCCGATGCCGGGAGACGCCCAGAGGACGCCACGCGACCCCCATGTCTCCCTCTCATCCTCTCTCACTCTCCCCCTCGTCTCCCTCATCCTCTCCCGCGATGGCCGAGCGCGTCCCTCGCCGCCGATCGCCGTAGTCGCCACCATAGCCACTCCCTCGCCCCTCCGACGAGCTCATCAGCTCCGCCTCGACTCCCTCGTCCTCCCCACCGAGCCACGCATTGCCGGAAGCCCTGCAACGCCGCCTTCGCCCTCGTCTTCAACCTCGGGCATCCGAGATCTCCGGCGACCACACCTCGTCTCCAGCCCGTCCCCGAGCCCGCTGACCCCCTCTCCGACTCCGCTCTGAGCTCCTCTTCCTTTCCCCCTAGCTCCCGTGCTCGTTTGGCCTCTGTAGCCGCCGTTTCCACCGCACCCGAGAGCTCCTCGCCGCCAGCCATGTCGCCGTCGTGGCTACGGCCGTGGAAGCACGCATCCGAGCACACCACCGCATTCAGTGCGACCCCAGGAGCCTAACGCACACACTTCCTAGCCCTGCCGTGCACCGTACCCCCTTTTCCCTCTCCGCCCGAACTCCGGCCGCCGCCACGAGCTCGATTCCGGCGAGCTCGCTCCACCCCAGCTCCTCCCACTTGCTCCTTTGGATGCGCGAGAGCCTGGGCTTCGCACGGGTGGTCTCAGCCGTCGATTTGGTCGCTTGAGGGCATTTTCCGAAGCCCTCCGCCGTCTCGGCCTCGCCGGCGACTCAACGCCGGCGGGATTAGCCCTGTTGACCGGCGGATTTGACCACTGACGTGGACTGGGTGGGCCCAGTTGACTCCCCTGAGTCAATGACAAGTGGCCCCCCCTGCTAATTATCCATATTAGTTTCTAACTAAAATTAGTTAGTTTAACTAGTATAGTCACTGACTAGTGGGCCCTGCCCAGTAATTAGGCTAACTAAACGTAGTTAGAGCACTGAGAGGCTGACAGAAGGGGCCCACCAGTCAGGTTTGACCTGGGCTGACGCCTTTGACCTGCTGAGGTCAGCATGACGCAACACTGACGCAGTAATGCATTTTCTGGATTTATTTTTATTCAAGAAATTCCAGAAAATGTTTAAAACTTCTAAAAATCATAGAAATTCAACCGTAACTCCAAATGAAATAATTTATATATGAAAAATTATCAGAAAATTTCAATCTATCCATCTGTAATGATTTCATTCATGACAAAACAAGTTTACCTTGCTGTTTAGGCAGAATAAGGTAATGCACTATAAATGCCATGTTTAATGAACTAATATTTGAATCTTTGATTCAAATGAGTTCATTTCTTTCTGTTATAGCTTGCATTAGGCCAAGACAAATTCATATCGCCATGTCATAGCATGCATCATATTGTTGCATACCATCATGTGTTGATTGTGTTCTGATGTGTTCTTTGTGGTAGGTTCTGCCTCCGAGGATATTCACGAGTATCCAACTGAAGGGCAGTATCCCACTACCACTCCATCAGGCAAGCAACCATTGATCATTCCGATACAAACCCATGTTCTCGCTTCTCCTCTTGCTTACTGCATTAAGACAAGGCGATTCAAACTGCTGTGTGCTACGGTAGTTGAACCCTTATCCTCAGCATGACCTGTCATTGCCACAGTAACTAGATGAAACCCACTAGCATGTGTAGGAGTTGATTGAGCCATGTATGTGATTCCTACCTTGCTATGCCTGCTATGCTTAGAGTTGTGTCAGGTCTGGTTCATCTGGGAGATGGGCTAGAGTGAAATGCTTATGTCGGTAATGTGAGGGATGCGTTGAACATGTTTTGGTAAAGGTATCGATGAGAGGCCATGTAGGAGTACATGGTGGGTTGTTTCATTGAGGCCGTCCCTAAGAACTGAGATCTGTATGTGTGATTTAAGATTCAGCTACTACCATGCATTGGGATCCTTAACTGACCCTCTCGGCTTCTTAATCACCCTAGTACTCTTTCCAGGAGTTGCAATTAGTTTCTGGTGTTTGTAGGTTATGTGTTGGCGGCCGTGCGTAGCGCTGACCCTAGGGGTGGGCTATGTTGCGGTAGATACACCGTGGCCGAGTATGCCGGGCACCCGTTTGGCGTCTCGGGACCCTGTTCACATCGTTCGGGGACGTATGTGGAAACCTCGGCCGGACTCCCTGCAGATGGAACCTGGATAGGCGATAAACCTGGACTAGAGACTTAAGTGTTTAAGTAGGCCGTGGCCGACACCCTCGCTGGGCTTCCGCTTCAAGGTTGCCGAGTACATGTCGTCTAAACGGCGATAAGTGGTGAAAGCGTGTATGACGAAGTACACCCCTGCAGGGTATAAACTATTCGAATAGCCGCGTCCGCGGTAAAGGACTACTTGGTTGCCTATACAGTTCATAGACAAGTTAATGGATACTACTAAAAGACTCAAGATAAGTGTGAGTACTGAGGATGGCCCTCTCGTAGGATGACAAGGGAGGATCCCCGGTGGAGTATTGTGTAGGTGAGTAGTGGACTCATGTGCGAAAACTATTTACTGGTGGACTTCCGTAGGATGGCTTAGCCAAGAGTCAAAGCTGGCTTGCTGCATCAACCCCACCGCCTTCTTGAAAATAAGCATGTATAGTAGGTTCTTATGTAAGACTTGCTGAGTACCTTTGTACTCATGTTTGCTTAATTACTGTTTCAGACGACACCGCCCACTCCGATGGGTTCTACGTAGACCTTGACGTCGACGAGTGACTAGCCACCCAGGTGGTGATCCTGGCCATGGAGGGCTTTATGTAGATAGATAGGCTTCGAGAAGCCTTCTTTCTTTCTAGAGTCTGTACTTAGACTAGTTGCTTCCGCATGTGCTTGTATGTTTGTATGACTTGAGTGTCGGGTCATGTGACCCCTATCTGTATGAACATGTTATGGATGGCTCTCTGGAGCCTTTAGATAAAGTACTTGAGTTGTAGAGTTTTGTTGTGATGCCATGTTGTATGTACTCATATCGGGCATATTGAGTGTATGATTGAAATGCTTGGTATGAGTGGGATCCGACAATCTAGTTGTTTATCCTTGGCAGCCTTTCTTATGGGGAAATGTAGTCTAGTGTTCCTCGAGCCATAGTAGTCCGCTACAGCCCGGTTCACCAGAGTCCTGCTAGCCCAGCACTATTGTTCAGGACACTTGACTGGCCGGCATGTGTTTCACTTCGTCCCTATGTCTGTCCCTTCGGGGAAATGTCACACGGTGACTTCCGGAGTCCTGCCTAGCCTGCTACAGCCCGGGGTTCCCCGGAGTCCTGTCAGCCCAGTGCTACAGCTCGGAATCACTCGTTGATGACCGACATGTTCGATGTGATTCATGTAGGCCTGTCTCCATAGGTCTATGCCGCTTTGGGTTCACGACTAGCCATGTCGGCCAGGGTTCTCTGTCATATGGATGCTAGCGACACTATCATATACGTGAGCCAAAAGGCGCAAACGGTCCTGGGCCATGGTAAGGCGACACCCGTGGGATACCGTGCGTGAGGCCGCAAAGTGATATGAGGTGTTACCGGCTAGATCGATGTGACTTGGAATCGGGGTCCTGACAGGTAGTCGGTCGGTGGTAGGCGGCAAACCGGCTTTCGTTATATTAGTCCATTGGTCCCTGGCCATTTTTCGTGTGGGCATCCTTTCCTGCTTTTGACTCTTGCCAGCCGGACAGCCGGTTCTTCGAACTGCGACTTTGGCAAGAGCTAAGCCTGGGTGTCGGCACACTACTTGTCTGACCGCAGGTAGGACTTCTAATATAACTCCAGTCGGCTAGTCCCCAGGCCGACTAGTCGAACCCGGTGCCGGACGGAACAAGTAAATGAAATGACAAGGTCATAAGCATGATACTTTTCATTAATAGATAAAAGATGGCAGTCCCCGAGCCCTCCTCGGGGGGCCTATTGTCTCGTATTTAGTACTGCATTTCAACTATAAAATCTTCGAAGGAGGTTGGCGTTCCATGGTCGTTCCGACTCCTTGCCGGAGTCGTCTCTCTTGCGTGCGTTGGGCTTCTGCGCGTCGATTAGGTAGTAGGAGTCGTTGCCTAGGGCTCTGCTGATGACGAAGGGGCCCTCCCAAGGGGCCGAGAGCTTGTGCTAGCCGGTTGTTTGCTGGATCATCCGGAGCACAAGATCGCCCTCTTGGAAAGATCTTGGCCTGACCTTCCGACTGTGGTAGCGGCACAAACCCTGCTGGTAGATGGCAGACCGGCTGAGGGCTAAGAGCCGGCCTTCTTCCACCAGGTCGACGCCGTCTTCTCGTGCTTCCTTGGCCTCCGCCTCCGTGTACATGGTTACCCAGGGCGAGTCGAACTCGATGTTGGTTGGGATGATCGCCTCGGCACCATACACGAGGAATAAAGGAGTGAAGCCGGTTGACTTGTTTGGGGTAGTGCACAGACTCCAGAGGACAGCCGGCAGCTCATCGAGCCAACAGCCGGCTGAACGCTCCAGTGGTACGACCAGTCGGGGCTTGATGCCGGAGAGGATGAGGCCGTTGGCTCGCTCGACCTGGCCGTTTGGCTGCGGGTGGGCGACGGACGCTATGTCCAGCCGGATACCTTGGGCTGCGTAGAAACGTGCCAAGGCTCCTTTGGCAAAATTCGTGCCATTGTCGTTGATGATGCTATGTGGCACGCTGTACCGAGTTGTTACGTCTGCGATGAATGTCACAGCAGTCGGCCCATTCAGCTTCTTGATCGGCTTTGCCTCAATCCACTTGGTGAATTTGTCCACGGTGATGAGCAAATGCGTCATGCCGCCGTGTGCCGTCTTGAATGGGCCCACCATGTCCAGTCCCCAAACGGCAAAGGGCCAGGTGAGGGGAATGGTCTTGAGTGCCGAAGCCGGCATGTGTTGCTTGGAGCTGAAGAGTTGGCACCCTTTGCAATATTTAACTAATTCTTTGGCGTCATCCAAAGCAGTCGGCCAAAAGAAACCATGGCGGAAAGCTTTGGCGACGAGTCATCTTGAAGCCGCATGGTGGCCGCATTCTCCTTGGTGAATGTCTCTGAGGATTGCAATGCCCTTCTCTTGCTCGACGCACCGTTGGAGGACTCCAGTGACACTGCGCTTGACGAGTTCTCTGTTGACGATTGTGTATGCTCCGGCTCAATGTTGGACTTGTCTTGCCTCTGTTTTGTCAGCCGGCAGATCTTGGTTTACTAGGAAGTTGAGGATGGACTAAGCCCATGACGGATCCGCGACTTCTCCTACTGCCAATGTGGCTACTGCCACCAGGGTGGGCGGGCTGGGTGGTGAAATGCTGGAGTCGGCCGCCGGCTGTTGTGTTGGTGCAGTCCCCGGGCCGGCTACTACAGTCCCCGAGCCGGGTGTGGCAGTCCCTGAGCCAGTTGCCGAAGTCCCCGGGCCGACTACTGAAGTCCCGTCGCCTGCTTGGTTCTTCGAGCCAGACCCGGCCGTGTCGGGGTCAGGCGGTATGAAGATGGAATCAGACTCTGGAGATGGCTTGATGGACGGCTTGAGGAGGCGTTGTAGAGCGATGCCGGTTGGTATTGCTTGCCGAGTGGAGCCTATTCGAGCCAGGGCATCGGCTGGCTCGTTGTCGGCTCGCGGTACGTGGAGGAACTCGCATCCTTCAAAGTATCCGCTGAGTTGTTGAACCAGGAAGCGGTAGCTTGCCATATTTGCGTCCTTGGCATCCCAGTCGCCGGATGATTGCTGAACCACCAGGTCTGGGTCGCCATAACATATGATCCGGCGGATGCCGAGTTCCTTGGCAAGCCGGAGCCCGTGTATGAGTGCCTCGTACTCGGCTACATTGTTGGAGGCGGCAAAGTGAATCTGCAGCATGTATCTGAGCTTGTCGCCTTTGGGAGAGGTAAGGACGACGCCGGCTCCCAAGCCGGTGCGCATCTTGGACCCGTCAAAGTGCATGCGCCAATGGGTGGAGTCGGGAGCCGGCGGCAGGTACTGGGTCTCGGCCCAGTCGACGAGGAAGTCGGCCAGTGCTTGGGACTTGATGGTGGTGTGGGGCTGGTAGAAGACTGTGTAAGGGGCCAGCTCGATGGCCCATTTCGCCACCCGGCCGGATGCGTCCCGGCTGCCTATGATCTCGGCCAGCGGGGCGGTGCATACGACCGTGACGGGATGCTCTTGAAAGTAGGGCTTCAGCTTCTTGGCGGTGAAGTACACGCCGTAACACATCTTCTGGTAGTGCGGGTAGTTCTGCTTTAAAGCGGACAGCACCTCGCTCAAATAATACACCGGCCTCTGGACCGGCTGGGCTCGGCCTTCTTCTGGGCGTTGGACTACGATGACGGTGCTGACCACCCGGCTGGTTGCGGCAATGTAAAGGAGCATGGGCTCTTTCTCAGTCGGCGCCGCTAGGACGGGCGGCGTGGCCAGCATCTTCTTCAGCTCGTGAAAAGCTTGGTCGGCCTGGTCGTTCCACTCGAAGTGAGTGCTCTTCTTCATGAGGCGGTAGAGGGGGAGAGCTTTCTCTCCGAGCCGGCTGATGAAGCGGTTCAAGGAGGCCAAGCATCCGGTGAACTTTTGGATGTCTCGAAGCTTGGTGGGGATCGCCATTCTCTCGATGGCCTTGATCTTCACCGGGTTGCATTCGATGCCGCGTTCGGAGACCAGGAAGCCTAGGAGCTGGCCGGCTGGCACTCCGAACACGCATTTCTCGGGGTTGAGCTTGATTTGGAACCGGCGTAGGTTCTCAAACGTTTCTTTGAGGTCTTCCAGCAAGGTGCCGCGCTTCTCCGTCTTCACCACAATGTCGTCCATGTAGACGTGAGCGTTTCTGCCGAGTTGCTTGAGGAGGCACTTCTGCATGCAACGCTGAAAAGTGGCACCGGCATTTCTTAAGCCGAATGTCATAGTCAGGTAGCAGAAGGCTCCAAATGGCATGATGAAGGCGGTCTTCAGGCGGTCGTTCGGATCTAGCTTTATCTGGTGATATCCTGAGTAAGCATCCAAGAAACTCAACAGCTCGCATCCGGCCGTGGAGTCCATCACTTGGTCAATCCTCGGCAGGGCAAAGGGATCTTTAGGGCAGGCCTTGTTGAGGCTTGTGTAGTCTATACACATGCGCCACTTGTTGTTCTTCTTTAACACGAGGACCGGGTTGGCAAGCCACTCTGGAAAGAAGACTTCCATAATGAAGCCGGCTGCCAGAAGCTGGGCTATCTCCTCCCCTACAATCCTTCTCTTTTCCTCTGATAGTCGGTGGAGGGGCTGCTTGACTGGTTTCACATCTTTTCGGACGTGTAGTTTGTGCTCGGCGAATTCCTTCGGAACACCCGGCATGTCCTTGGGGGACCATTCAAAGATGTCCCGATTCTCACGGAGGAAATCGGCGAGCTCGCCTTCCTATTTGCTGTTCAGACTTGCCCCAATGACGGCAAACCTCTCGGGGTGCTCGGGGTCAAGGGATATCTTCTTGGTTTCTTTGGCCGGATGGAAAGATCCTTGGGCATCATACTCCTTGGGGTCGGGGGACTGGTTCGGCTGCTTGCTGGCCATGGCCACGACCCGGTCCAACATCTTCTTCTCTTCGGCAAACACAAGGGACTCGGCCAGCCGGCTGCTGGTGGCAGCGCACTCGGAAGACTTCTTGTAATCACCGACTACGGTGATGACGCCCTCGGAACTTGGTATCTTCATCTTGAGGTAGGCATAGTGGGGAACTGCCATGAACCTGGCCAAGGCGGGTCGGCCAAGCAACGCGTGGTAGGGGCTCTCTAGATCCACCACTTCAAACCAGATTGCTTCCCAGCGGAAATGCTCCTTGTCCCCAAAGAGTACATCAATCTTGATCTTGCCAATGGGGGCGCAGGACAAGCCGGGTACGATGCCATGAAACACTGTCCGAGTAGGCATGAGCTGCTTCGTCTTGACATTTAGCTTCTCCAGGGTGTCACGGTACAGGATGTTGATGTTGCTCCCGCCATCTATCAGCACGCAGGAGAAGCGGGCAGCGCGTCTGTCCGTCGCGAGGGTGGCTTCCAGGACCAACGCATAAGAGCCGAGAGACGGCATCACCTCTGGATGGTCGGCCCGGCTCCAGCTGATGGGTTTTTCTGACCAATGCATGTGTCCGGCGGGGTTGGCAGCGACCACGCTGACTTCTTGGTGCTCTCCGCGTTTGCCGCGCCGGTCTTCGAGCTGGCTTGTAAAGACGATGTAGGTTGCTTGCTCATCGGGGAATTCGTCGTGCACGGCTCCGACTGTGGGCCGAGCGGCCGGAGGCGGCGGAGCCGGAGGCGGCGGGCCGGCAGGCGGAGGCAGCGCGAGCCCCTCACCTTTAGAGATTCGGGTGAGCCAATGGCACTTCTAGGCTGTGTGGTTGGACGGCTTCGCGCCGCTATGGAATTTGCACGGGGCGTCGAGAGTTTGCTCGTAGGAGAAAGCCGGCTGCCAAGCCGGCCGGCCGCCCTTGGGCTTCTTGGGCGCGGGTCGCCCTTCAGGCAGCGCGTCTTCGACCGTGGCCACCTGCCGACTGGCGGGAGGCGGCGCAGGGCCCTTGCGCTTGTGGTCATTCGGGTGGGGGCGTCGGCCGGAATCCCCTGCCGGCGTCTTCGGCGCCGGGTTGAGTACTTTCCCGGACGCGTCTACCCGGAGCTCGGTCTTCATCGAAGAGTCGGCGGTGGCGTATTTGTCTACTATGTCCAGAAGCTCGTCGAGGGTAGTCGACTCGTCGCAGAGGAGCTTGTGCTTGAGGAGGGTACCTTCTCGGCACCCGGCAGTGAAGTATTCGATGGCTTGCACCTCGTGCACCCCCTCGCAAGAATTGCGGAGCTCGGCCCAACGCGTGAGGTAGTCGCGAGTGGACTCGGTTGGGCCCTGTACACACAGGGAGAGCTCCTGGGCTTGGGGGCCCGCTTGTAGGTGCTGGTGAAGTTGCGGATGAAAGCTTTGGTGAAATCTAGCCAGTTGTTGATGCCGAGAGGCTTGAGGTTGTTGAGCCAGGTCCGTGTCGTGCCTTGCAGCATGAGGGGCACGTACTTCACGGCAACGCGCCGGTTGCCGTTGGCTATGCTGACTACCGTGGAGTAGTCGATCAACCAATCTTCCGGCTTCACAGAGCCGTTGTACTTGGGCGTGTCTCTTGGGAGCGAGAACCCTTTGGGGAAAGGCTCGTCGCGGATGCGGGGGCCGATACAAGGCGGGCCGACATCGTCTTCTTCTTCTAGTGCCAGGGATCGCGCCAGGCGGTCGATCCGATGGCGGGCATCGTTCTTGCCGAGTCCTTCGCGGCGACCTAGTCGGCCGCTGAGAGTCGGGTGCACCACTGGCGGCGGGGTGGGATATCTCTCTCCACGGGGTGGAGGCGGAGGCGGGTTGCCCCGCCATTCCATGGCTCGGGGATGGCCGTCCGCGTCTCGCTCGATGGAGATTCGGGTCCGGCTTCGGCTGGCCGCCGGCTCTTTCTCGCGCCATGCGCGGGCGTTGCTCGTAGTCGGTGTCCGGGACGTCGCGCCGTGATCTCGGCGCGGGGGAGGGCTTCCCGCGTGGGCGTCGGCTTTGTGCCGCCATGCGGCCGCGTCAATCAGTTGCTGGATGTGCCGGGTCATGTGGGGGAGTTCTTTGGCCTCCAAGCCGTCCAACTCGTCCACGGCCGCCTGGGCGGCACGCAAGTTCTCGAGCGGAGTGTCATAGACCGGGCGGTCGACTCCCAGCATGTCGGCGATGACGGTGCCGCGTTGCTTGACAATGCCGGCCCGGCTTGGCCCGCCCGGGGCCGGCATGCCGAAGGCGGCGCGGTCAGCTTCGCACTGGTACGCCTCAGTGAGGCGTCTCACGGAAGCCAGCCTCCGGCCCTCTGCGAGGAGGGCGAGGAGGCACGCCTCCAGTGCTTCGTCGTCGGCATCAGCCGGGAGGGGGGTGGACAAGTCGTGGGCCATCGCGTGCGGGGCGTCGTGGGCGCTCTTGTCGGCAGGGCCGCCGTGGCCGACGACCATCACTTCGGTGGTGACAGTATCGCGGCCGTCGGTCCGAGAAAGCGGGTCGTTGTAGATCACGACGTTGGTGGGGAAGGTGTCGAAGGAGGCCGTGTCAAAGTCGACAGGCATCGGGTCGGTGGAGCCAACCGACTCCAGATCCATAGCGGGCTCGCTGGAGACATGGAGCTGGCCGAGGAGGTTGGCGAGGTGGTCGGTGCCCGCATCGGAGGCGAGCTCGTCGGAGATGAGGGTTTCGTCGAGGAGATTGGCGAGGCTGCTCGCCGCGCAGATGCTGGTGACGCCTTGCAGCGCGTCGTGGCAAGCGCCATCGGGCGTGCCGGGCTGGCTACGCTCGCTGGGGAGGAAGAGGGTTCCCGTCCAGAACAGGTCTCCGGACGATGGTGCACCTGGCCCCATGGTGGGCGCCAAATGTCGGGTGGTAGGTGCGACATATGCCAACGGGTGGCTTATCATTGTGGGAGCCAGTAAGACGTCGCCGGTGCCTGGAAACGGGATGAGGCGAAGACATGCACGCGGGCGAATCTTAGCCAGCTTCGGGGCTCTCCGTGGAGATAACACCCCTACTGCTGCTCTGCGGGGTCTCTGCATGATCACTACATGGACAAGTAGCTACACAATGCTCCTTGAGCTGTTCGGTGGGAGGAGGAAGAAGGGCACGACTAGCTTGCTTCTTATCCTTGGGTGGTGTCTAAAACTAGCTGGGGGTTTCACCCTTTGCATGGGTGCCCCGGGGGGTTTATATAGGCCTACCCCCCCAGTGGTACAATGGTAATCCGACTGGGCGCGGGGCCCAGCCGTCTGTGACTGCGCTCGCCGGCTTCTGCGCCGGCCGCTGGGGCCCGCCGACTGGTGGGTCCCGCCGGCTGCCGGCTCCTCGGTCGACAGGCAGGCCCCACTGTCCGGGACCTGGTCGGCAGCTGGCTACTGTTGCTCCATCTTGGTGACGTGGGCTTCGTCGTGGTAGGTGTGGCTACAGTACCGCCGCCCGGCGGGCGATTACTGTATCCTCACCACGTCTTGTCTCCTTAATGGGGGGTCTCCTTCGAGGAAAATGGCAAGCCGGCCGCGGGGAGCCGGCTCTCTCTTGGGCCGACTGGGGGAGGTGTGGCCGCCTTCGGGTGTCTCTCTGACCGAAGGGACCCACCGCCCGTGGGCCGCGCTGGTAGTCCGTTGTGGATGGCGTCAGGATCGGCATGGCAACGCCGGGCGGGTCATGGTCACCCGTACGGTGCACTGTGCCGATCGTGCTCCGGGATCTGGGGGTGGCAGGCTTTACTGTAGCCACGCCCCGTCTCATCGCCGCTAGGTGGATGCAAACTTTGAGGGTACAGTCTCGACCGCTTTATGGGAGCCGGCTTCTTGGAGTCGGCCTCCTCGCGGCCGGCTTCTCGAAGTCGGCCCTCCCATGGCTTTCTTCATGAGGGATAAAGTCGGGCCGCCTTCCGAAAACCGGCCTGGGTGACAGCAAGCAAGGGGAAGGCGGCCCCATGTCTTGGATTCTTGAGAGTCGGACGGGCTCGTAATTTTTTCAGAAGGGCCAGGGGAAGCCGACTAGGCTACCCATGGCTATTTAATCCGACAAGAGCCAAGTGTACAAACTAAATTATTAAAAGAGTAAAATGCACTATTGGTCATTGAACTTATCCTATAAGTTCACTTTGGTCACTGTACTCAAGAATACGGTCGATACGGTCACTATATACGTGATGAGGTGATTATACGATCACTGCGAGATCGTATAGCTCTGTATTCATCCATTTTGACCAGTCAAAGACTCCTCATGACACCTTGTTAGATCATTTCTCTCACTCTGTCATGCAGGTCCTACCTGTCATTGGGTGGAAGAAAGAAGTTGAACGAAAATAAAAATATGCACGGGGGCATGGTTCGAACCCTAGACCTCATGCTTTCTACGGGCAAACAGGCTAACTAGCCACACAAACCTCAATTGTGATTAACTAGTGGAAAATATAGTTTTCTACCTTTAGTAGCGGCACATGCATGCAGCATGCATCTTGCAGTGCATGCACACGCACTAGCACAGACTCATGCCGCATGCTGGCCTCTATTGCCGCAAGCACATGCAGTACCTCGCCTGTTGTCCGCCGTTCCCATTGTTGACCCTGCCACCTGAGGTCGTCGACCCGTTGCTCTACCACTATGCCAAGTCTGAGCTCTCACTGCTTGTGGCGCAATGCATACGATCTCCATATGTGTGAGATGACATGGCCATCAATGATGATTATGATGACACCCACACTAGGTCGCTCTACTCACTTTGTGCATAGGTTTGCCATGCGGCTGCCAAATACGACCCTACGGCCTCAACTTCGTCGCCAGTCGCTGGTGTGTGCGTGTTGTGTGCTAACTAGTGTGTGTCTGCCTGCTGCGTGCTAGTGTGCGAGTGCATGCATGCATTTTGTGTGCTTGTTATAATAAGGATTCACTTAAAATAGTACGTGAGTGAATAGACGGATAAATTGGACAGTGTTCACGAGCAGTATCGAGATGCGTGTGGTAAGATACACCGCTGGTGCTTTTAATTTTTCTTATTAATTTGTTTGTTTCACCCTCTAACTGGTGGGACCGAACATACTACGTGGAGACAGGTAAGGTGATTGAGGTTGTATTATTCTTGTACTACCAACACTGCTTTAAATCCCAAATGACCTTACCACCAAAGCCACATGACACGACTATGATTTAAATCCCAATGACCCCCACGCAAAAAAACACGGCATGCTTATCACACGAATGCAGGAATGTATAAAAGGTTATTTTCCTCTCGTTAATCATAACATGAGGGTGGTGTAGCTGGTGTAACATCCCAAATTTTCAATTTGGAATGTTATACATAGGTCATCCATGCATATCATATTTTATTGCATTTTCATTTTGCAATCCTCAAAATCCTAAGCAACTCAAGGACCCTCGGAGAGATTTGGGGATTTCCCCGGTTTTCATATTTGATTTTTATCAAATAATGAATCAAGGATTTGGATTTTAATTATTTTTCCTTCCTAAAAATATTTCATATTAAAATATATGAGAGGAGATAATATGAATTCGCCAAAATAATTGAAATATTGGAGGAAAAATATTAAAATCATTTATTTGATTTTATTTGGATTTTATTTGCATTAGAAAAATTGCACGTTTTCAAAATTGTATTTTAGGGCCAAGAAAATGTCATCTCGTTCTAAATATTTTATTTAAATGATGAAAATTTGTTTTGGCATTTTTAGGTTTTTATTTTATTTTCTAGGGTTTTATTTCTGTCGGCATAATTATTTTAAAAAAAATCCCGTGCCCGACTCGGCCTAAGGCCAAGGCCGAGCAGAGCCAGGCCGCCCCGAGCCGCCACCGCCTCCGCGGGCGTGCGCCGCCCCGCTGCCGCTCTGACCGGAGTCCGAGCCGGACTCCGCGTCCGCCGCGTCTTGCCCCCTCCCCCAAGTCGCCGCCCCGCCCCCTTAATAAGCCGCCACCCGGCCGCCCAAAACCACCACCGCAGCCACCGCCGCCCCAAGCCACAGCCGCCGCCGCCGCCGATCCCCGCCGCCCGCAAGTCGCCGCTGCCGCCCAAGCCCACCCTGCCGGAGCCCTCGCCGGAGGTACCGCGCCGGTTCCAAGCCGCCGTTTTTTTTAAAAACCGTTCGGTTTTTTTAGAAACCCTAGATCTGTTTTTTTCGGTTCGCCGGTTTTTCTCGGTTCTTCTAGTTAGCGGATGTTCGTCCGTACGTTTGTTTTAACGAATGGTTTTCGCCCGTTAGTTACAGCTAGGAACGCTCGTTCGTTAGTCTGTTCGTCAATTTTCTTTTTGTCGGATTTATCCGCGATTTTCTCGATCACGATTTCTGATCCGATCTTAGTTTCTGTTTATCTTTTCGCTCGTTAGTCGGAATCAGGCGATTCAAGCGCCTAGATCTTCGTCTCAAAACCCTCTTTCTGTTTAATCAACTTGAACAAGTTTTTGCTACTGTAAAATTTGACCTAGGTCCAAATTAGTAAACGGATCTTGTTTCTTTCGCCGTTTGAGTTTCGTTGCTCCGTTTGATTTGATTCTTTTTGCTAACCAGAGTTCTTAAGTTGAACTTTCCGGTCAACCTCTTTTATCTGAGTTTTGCTTGCGCATCTTTGCTTCTTTATCATGTTTGTTTGTGATAGAACACCCGGAGTGCGAAGCATGCTACTACGAGTCCCTAGGTTTTGCGGATCGTCGGCAAGGCAAGTAACACATTGATCATACTCTTTTCATACCTAGTTTTTATGCATTAGTTCCAATCCTCAAACATTGCATGATTAGGATGTCATTAACTTGTGGGTTGGTAGGTAGTTATTGAGGTAGAACCTATTACCCTGTTACTATCAAACCCTTGGGAGTTACTTCTACGTGTTGCTTATATTGCTATGTTATGCTCGTAGACGTGGTTCGGGTTTGAGTGAAATCCATGACAGATGTGAGATTGTTAATTAATGGTTCAACTTAAGGTGGCAACTTAAATAAACATCTGGGTGGATTGAGGCACCTGGGGAACCCAGTGTTTTCTGCTTTTTGGAAATCCCGGGGAACCCGTGTGATCTTTCTATGGACCGCCACCCAGGCTCAAAGGGAACTGAGATGATTCATGCTAGAAACTTCCGTGTGCAGCCACAAGCTATTATGGGCTCTAGCATAGTTAAGTAAGTTACGTGAAGCTCTTGAAGAAGTAGATCAGCAGGTAGTGGGTTTTGTAGGTTTGGTATGGTCTACCCGGAGTATAGAGTTAATGTTTCTAAAAGACTGTGTCTCGGTCATCCGTTTCTCAAACACCTTGTAGTGCGAGAAATCCAACGGAGGTGATCGAGTATTGTGGGGAAAAGTGCGCAAACCTCTGCAGAGTGTACAATCTAATCATGGTTAGCCGTGTCCCCGGTTATGGACAATCTTGAGTATCTAGTAGTTGGGTTATCACACGTATCTCATCACTTTTAACTAAATTTGTTGGGTTGTTAATCACTTTAATTGGGATTGAGTTGGGGTTACCTTCTCAATGTTTCAACCACCATGATAGTTATATTAAAATCTATTCCTTTGTTGTAGGGAAAAATTGACTTTTCGCAAAAACTATAACCCTAGAGCTTTCCACCAGCTAAATATGCATGTAGTATTAGCATTATTCTGTTCATGCTCTACTGTGTTATATTGCCAGTATATTCCATGCGCTGACCTGTTTTTGGGCTGCAACGTATTATGTTGCAGACTTTTCAGACGAGGAGTAAGGTTCATTAGGTCGTTGTCGTGCAGCTCAGTTATGCCATTGGAGTTGATGGACTTACTTTATCTTCCAAGCCTTCCGCTGTTATCGAATTAGATGGCCTTAAGCCATATTATTGTAATAAGTTCTCTCTTGAGACATTTGATGTAATAAGTGTGTGATTGCTACTCTGTTATAAATCCTTCGAGTATTGTATGTGTCAGCATTACCGATCCAGGGATGATACTGAAGCACAGAGACTTGACCGTTTGAGCCTCAGTGCTTGTAGTTGCTCTCTTCATGCTCTCTCACCCTCTGTTGATCAAAACAAGACTTTGTTGGCCTCTCTCTCTCTTTCTCTCTCTCCCCTCCCTGCTGGTCCAAGGGCCAGCAGGATCCGTCCGCCGAGTAGGGAAGGAGGCTTAATGCTGTCGCTGTCGGCGAGGGAGGGAATCCTCTACCGGCGCAACTATTCTCTTTTACCAAGTGGTGGTGCGGGAGAGCCTCTGACCCCTTCTTCCTTGCTGCCATACATTGTGTGGGCAGATTGGCCTCTGGCCACTCATTGAGCCACACCTCGAGAACCTTAAGGTATAATTTACTTATTCCACATGCATTGCTCTAGCTGCATGTGGGCTTTTTCCACTTCTGCACTCGAATCTAGGTGTTGGATCAAATAGGAAAGTAGTGGGAAAAGTTGTATGGCATGAATCTAGGACGTGGTTCAAAAAGGAAAAAAGGGGGGAAAGTAGTGGGGAAAGTTGTATATCATGAATCTAGCACGTGGTTCAAAGAGGAAAGGAAGGGGGAAAGTAGTATAGACTGGCTCTCCAGCACCTACGTTGGTCGAAGAGGGAAAACAAGGACAAATACAGTACGCACATCTATAACGAACTGATCGTTTTGTTTTGGGGGACAAGGATGTAGAGTTTGAGTAGGACTAGATTTGCTGCCCCCACATAGGGAAAGGTGTCTAAAGATAACAAAACTGGGACCAACACAAATATGCTCCTTGGTTGTTTGTTCTTTGTTGCAACAGACTGTGCATCACCCCTTTATACATCAGTAGATGCACATGGTGCTAATGCGTCCACTGTCCCGTGCAACTCTTTAGCTGTTATTAATCTAAGGCCCTGTTTGGTTAAAAAGTCCTAGGATTTTTTAGTACCAATTAAAAAGTCCCTAGGCCCTACCTGCTTGGTTCCAGGTACTAAACATAGACTAGAGGTTATTAAATGACATGCTAAAACACCATGTTACCCATAGTAATGAACTAATAGAGATAACATGCGATGCGGGGCAGGGGCAACTATTGGAAAAAGTCCCAAAAAGACTCTCCCTCGCGGTCTTCTTTCTTTAGTCCCAAATGCCCACTTTCAGTCCCTAAAAGTCCCTCCTGTTTGGTTTAGATGGGAATGAAAGGAACTTTTTTTAGTTCCTACTCCAAAAAGTCCCTGTAAACAAACACCCTCTAATAATGCCGCTGGAAAATTGAAGAAATGCCACAGTTAAAAGCAAATTAAATGTTGGCTTCTGTCTTGCTTTCTTTCCCATTTAGAGAACTTGTTAATATAATCTCTGTGTTAATATTAATCAATGCCACCTTTTGAGAAAAGCTATTGTCTTGCTTTCTTTCCCATTTAGATAAGTTAGATGCTTCTTTTTGTTGGCTTCTGTGTCATCCATCATTATTGACCACTAGTTGTTTCCTTTCCACCTTTGTGTAAACAGGGTTATCTACTTCACCTTGTTGCTATTGTGATATTTTGTTCCACTGCCCAAAACACTTTTGTTTTAAGAGTGTTTTGTGCAGTTCAACCAAAATGTCACACCGAAAATGATGCTTGATTGCTTGATCTTAGTGGAACCGCACAAGAGGAGATCTTACTTCCTATCCGTGTTGGCAAATTTGGTTCATATTTTCTTCTTGTGAGTTGTTTCAATTCCACGTCATGAGAGGTCAGTACTAGCCTTCTTTCACATGCTTGTGCAGTGTGCTTTCATATGTTGTGCTACTTATATGGTATTGTTGCTTGATTTTAGTGAACTGCACAAATGGAGACAAGACTTCCAATCTGTATGTGCACCGTAATATCCCATTGAGGTAAGATAAGGATATTTCACAACTGTTGGCCTGTATTTTGCCACTTTCATCAGAAAATTAATGTCGTTGTTTAGTGCTATACTTGTGCTCTCTAATTGACATGCCAAATCTTAAATTGAAGGAGAAGCTTGTCTGTTATTGAACCAAGTGATGAAGGGGAAGAACAAGCGGAAGAAAAACAAAAATCAACTCGCAGTACTATAATGAAGCACTGGAACTGTGATGACACAAGTAATGATATAGTTTTGCATCTTAATTTATTGCTATGGATGGAATGAGCAATTGTTTTGCCACTGATTTGATGCCACTCTTAATGTAATATGTAATTATTTCTACTTGTGCAAACAGGGATCTTCTTTGAAGATAACATATATTTTAGTGGAACTGCACAAGAAAATGTTGGAAACATTAAATTAATTGAGGAGTATATTGTAAGCAAGGCAACCATAGTAGATAACAACAGATGGTTCCAGAGAAGTGCTTGATATGTATGCTCTACACAATAAGCCTCCTGACAAAGGTTGGTATTCGCCCATAGATTTCATCCATATCATTGAGCTTTGTCATCTCTATTGGTGTTGTGCTACTGTTTAGACACTGTCATGAGAAAGTGGTATTGTCTTTGAGAAGTGCTTCATCTGTGGTGTACTAAATATTTCATTTCCTTTTTTGAGCAAACAACGATGCTAGCATTTAGTTGTCCTCTTCTCTTTGCACAACAGGATCATCCTCCTCTAAAGAAGAATATGGAGTATGTGAAGTGCCTAGTTCCGATTATGCCAGGATAAAGAAGCCAAGCCTCTCTTCTTAAGAATGGAGCAGCTGAAGGATGGTTAGATTATTGCCCACAAGAACAAACTAACTTCAACTCAGAAGGACTCACAGATCTCCATCTTTGTTGCTATGATGGACAATACAATGTTGTGTTAGGATTCCTTCCAGTGAGTTCCATTTTTTTTAAATGTGTGCTCTGCATGGATCATGTAGGTTGCATGTTTAAACTGTCAATTCATAGTATAGTTTGCTTTATACTAATCACTTTTTTGTATTTGTGCAAACAATGGTGCTCAGCTTGATTTCAATGGGAACTATACAAAATGTTCATGAATACATCGAATTATTCATTTCCACCACAAGAAAGGAGGTGCTGATATGTTGAAGGCGTTGCAACATATAAAGGCGAAACCATACAAGCTACGCGTGAATTTGCTAGATTTTGGTCGAATTGCACAAAAAGAACAACTGGTTTATTTAGCACGAGGTGCCATGTCAATGCCCAGACTGATGACAACCCCTTCCCATTCCACAATCGTAGGCATTTGATATTTTGGAATGGGAAAACCATGTCAAAGTTTGCTCATTGATGTTAGCAAGAATACATGCATTTGATATATTCAAATGGGACGCCCTTTGCTATCAGCAGCATCGAACAATTTTTCTTTATTATTTAATTGTGAGGTAAATATTGGCTCTGACATGTGAATCGCTGAGATGCATAATCATCGATTGTTTTGAATGTTCCCTATGAATTGCCAGGCCTGTGTGTTTGATTGCAATGTACAGGAACACTAAAAAGCTGCTCAAACTCTGTGTGCTCCCTCTATTCCTTTTTACTTTGCATATTGGATTTCTTTCAAGTCAGTTAACTTTACATTGTGAATGTTCATACTTTTTTCTATAAGATTGGTCAAAGTAAAGAAGCTTTCACTTCAGACAAAACTTATATGCAGTCTAAAAAGGACCAGAGGGAGTACATGTGAAACTGCTACAAACGAGGTGATCACCCTACGAATAATACTAGTACGTATTGTTTTCCATGTTCATCCAATGCCAGTGATACAAGAATTCAAACTAATCGAACTAAATTCATTCATACACTGTCAAATTTCATATAAACATGCCGGATTTCATTACATTTCATATATTCTTCAACTAAAAAGGGGTGCGCTAGAGGTATAATTAATTAACCAAAGCTACCCACCCCTGTCCGACTGAGCCGAACAGAAGCTTCTTCTCCAGCGCAACTCTCCGATTGCACGTCACTGCCGAGAAGCTAATCATCCATCAATGGTCAACCCGCCTACCTTGGCTTCAACCGGAGGTTAGCAGTAGTGGCCTTACTTGGACCCGAGCGGCGGCGACCTACAGTGTTCTACTCTTCCTTGTTTTCTGTGTGGTGCGGTCTCGTTGGTAGCAAGGCGGGGCCTCGACGAAGCCGGCGATGTCCTCTGCCGCATTGCCGACGGGGCGACGCCTTAGTGGAGCGGGGCAAATCCTCCCCCTCATTGCCGGCAGGGTTGGGCCTCGGCTGAGCCGACAATGTACTCTGCCTCGTTGTTGGCGGGGCGGGGCCTCGGCGGAGTAGGGCCTCACCGAAGCCGGCGAGGTCCTCCTCCTAGGTGCCGGCGGGGTAGGGCCTTGGCGGAGCCGGCGATGTCCCCTACCTCGTTGTTGGTGTGGTGGGGCCTCGGCGGAGCAGGGCCTCACGGAAGCCGACGACATCCATCACCTTGGTGCCAGCAGGGCGGGGCATCGACGGAGCCGGCAGTGTCCTCTACCTCGTTGTTGGCGCTGCGGGGCCTCCTTGATGCGAGGGGAGCAGGGACTCGTCGGAGCCGGCATTGTCCTCTGCCTCATCCTCGGTCTCGCCAAACAGCGCCTCACCAGCTTCATTGCCCTCTTTGTAGGCGGCCGCAGCCTCCGCCACCCGCATGCGGTACCGCTAGTTCTCGGGGCGGCTCTCGCGGGCGGAGCGGTACGAGTCGAGCAGCGGCTCCTGCTCCGCCCACTCCGCAGCGATCTGCTCCTCCGCCTACAGGTGCTCATGGAGGAGATGGTGGTTGTAGGCGGCGTCGGCCTGCGCCTCCCGGAACTGCTCCTGACGCTTCTGCCTCACCCTGTCCATGTATTGTGAATGGGCCTCACCGATGGTCGTGGTGAAATGCATCGGCGAGGATGGCACGGAGGAGGGGGTTGGTGCCGGATCATCAACTACCATGTTCTCCATTTGGACGTCGTCGTCCTCCGGCTGCCTGCCGGCCAGCCAGTCGGTAGCAATGGCTACCATCTCCTTGTGGTCCATCGTCTGCCTGTCCCAAAGAGCGCTGGAGCACGAGAAAGCCATGATGGGCAATAGTGGTGTGGATCGGAGAAAGGGAACAGAGGTGGATGACTACGGCTATGGTCGGCGCAACAATTTATATAGCAATTGTGGGCGGCGGAGGGACGGACGGGTGGCGCCGGAGTAGCCGCCTTGGCAACGTGTATCATTAATGTGGGTGGAAGACGGACGGACAGCTGACACTTGTATCGTTTGAACATTGAGCAATCACCTGCACCGGGAAGTGGCGCGGGCGGCGCTGACCGTTTCGGGTGGAAAGCGCGTGCGGGCGAGGGAGGTAGTCTGGTTAGGCTAGGGTGGTCAAACTCGTTCTTGACAGCGGGTCGGTCTACCAGCCGGACATGCGGGCTCGCCAGCGAGCTTGCCGAGCTGAGCGATGACAATCAGACAATGGACGTTGTCGGTGTCAAAACTGGCGTATCTTGGGTAGGGGGTCCCAAACTGTGCATCAAACATTGATTGTAACAGGAGACAGGGGACATGATATTTACCCAGGTTCGGGCCCTCTCTATGGAGGTAATACCCTACTTCCTGGTTGATTGATCTTGATGAATACGAGTATTACAAGAGTTGATCTACCTCGAGATCGTGATGGCTAAAACCCTAGAAGTCTAGCCTATATTATTATTATTATTATTATTGCCTCTACGGACTAACCCCTATGGTTTATATAGACACCGAAGGGGACTAGGGTTATACAAAGTCGGTTACAGAGAAAGGAATCTTCATATCCGAATGCCAAGCTTGCCATCCACGTCAAGGAGAGTCCCATCCGGACACGGGTGAGAGTCTTCGGTCTTGTTTCTTCATAGCCCATCAGTCCGGCCCATGCCCAACAGGCCGGACGCCCGAGGACCCCTTAGTCTAGGACTCCCTCAGTAGCCCCTGAACCAGGCATCAATGACCGAGGTGTCCGGCGCGCAGATTGTCTTTGGCTTTGCAAGGCGGGTCCCTCCTCCAAACACTCCAACACAGTCTTCGAACAACGAACGTGTCCGGATCTGCAAAACCAGTACCACACACCACCGCAGAGAGTATAATATTTCACGGGTCCGATCTGCTGACAACTTTTTGTAACGTGATATCACGTCCCTGCCCGGTTATTATTTCGAACCGTTTTTCGGCCTGCCGCTTCACATTTCGAGATGCGGCTTTGTTGGCACGTCTTGTCAAAGCAGAGATTGTTTCCCCTTACTGCGGGATTCTCATCAATACGGGTATGGGTAATCAAACCGTGCCGCCTGCATGGCCCCTTGGGAATAGGCGAGTTTTATGGCGAGTGGGGAGGCGCTTGATATTCACTGCCTTTATAAAGAGATAAGGATTCACCTCTTTCACCCATGCCTTATCTCTTTCCGCCTATCCACTCTCGAGCTCCAGCGCCCAAGTTCTCATCTTTTCTGCCTCAAGAAAGCACTCTGACCATGTCCGGAGCGCAGGGCAAGTGGATGGCCTCCACCGTCAAGGAGAAGGACATCACCCAGCATCGGGAGGCCGGATATTTGGCCAAGGAGGTCGCCCATCGGCTTCCGACCGAGGCATCGATCGTCCCTACCCTGAAGCCCCATGAGAGGGTAGTTTTCATCCCCCACTTCTTCCCCGGTCTGGGATTTCCACTCCACCGCTTTGTCCGCGGGCTCATGTTCTACTATGGGCTGGATTTCCATGATCTGTCCCCAAATTCCTTCCTCGCTATCTCAGCATTCATCATCGTGTGTGAGGCCTTTCTCCACATCCCACCCCACTTTGGATTGTGGCTGAAGACCTTCAATTTGAAGCCGAAGGTGGTGGGCGGCGAACACGCGGAGTGTGGAGGCGCCATGGTGAGCAAAATGTCCAACGTCCCATGGCCTAAAGGCACCTTCATGGAGATCGTCAAGGGTTGGCAGAAGTTGTTGTTCTACGTCACAGAGCCCCGCGACACTACCTAGGTCGTGGCTCCAGAATTCAAATCCGGGGCCCCAATGCGGCTTACCTCCTAGCAAGAGAAGGGCTTGGATTGGTCTTCATCGGATGAGCTGACAGCGCTCCAGACGTGCATCAGGAGCATGATGGACAAGAACATCAAGCTTGTCGATGTGGTTCAGGTGATGCTAGTTCACCAGATCCTTCCATGCCAGAACCGACCTTGCAACCTATGGGAGTTCGATCAGCCCGAGCACAAGACCTTGCAAAAGTTCTTCGGAACTACGCACAAAGATATCTGGAAGGTGCTCTTCAAGGCCAACAATGCATGGCCGAAGACGACTGAGGACCGTGGGCATGAGCTGGCCCATCCCGCCAGTTCGGTGAGTTTCTGTGTTTCAAGGTGTATCCCTTACTTGCTTACTCAAGGAGGATGTCCGAACTTCCCTATCTATTTTTTCAGGGTTGGAAGAAGAAGGTAGAGCGGATTCAATGTCCGGCTCCGCTATGCAAGGACCCAGCCATCCCGCTTCTAACGAACATGCTGGTTCCGACGCCCTACAAGGCACCGGAGAAGAAGGCCAAGGGGACCAGAGGTGGCCTCCATCCCAAGGGTACTTCGGACGTGGCATCCGAAGACGCCGAAACTCACTCCATCGTCGAAGACGACGAGGAGGAGGAAGAGGAAAGCAACTTCCCCCTCCCCGAGGGGGGAAAGAAGAGGGTGGCCTCCATAGATCTGGAGGCGGAGGCGTCCAAGAAGGGAAAGGCCTCCCTAGCGGATAGCTCTGCGTGGGACGTCGATAGCAGCCCAGAACGGCACCCTCGAGATAAGCCCCTGGCTGAATCGTGAGTATCCGAAGACACTGACACATTCATATATCCGCCTCTTTACTTCATAATTTTAACATGTCAAATCATGCACTTGTAGTCTGGCTCGTTCCGCCCTTGAGTGATCCTCGTCTTCGGGGAACTCGCTGGACCCGAAGGTGATGGACAGCGGGTCCCTTCCGATGACCTCCTCTCCCAGGGCCATGGATGACACCGAGGTGTTGTCATGAAGGATCCTAGGCCAAGGAGAGACGCAAGAGATTGTCGGGGCGGCACCAGAGGGCGAGACCTCGGCCGCCGGACACATGGGGGAGCAGATCCCCTTGGAGACTGGCGATGGGGGCCATATCCAATTCGGCCCTCAGCCGAATACGGTCCTGGAAACCTATACGGCTCTGGAGTCCGACGAGCAGCCTCACTCGTCGGAAGGAGGTGTGCCCATTCTGCCGGTGACCTCTGTCCAAACAGAGGCACCACATACTCTACTGGAAGCGCTACGAAGCGCTTCCATCATTGAGGAACACCGCACCCTCATGGGTGCGGTGATTGAGAGGATTCAGTCCGCGAAGAGCGGACTGACCGAAGCCTGCACAAGCCTTTTTAACAGGCTTTGAAGTAAGCAATGCAATTTGTGAAAAGAAAGTCACAGTATAGACAGTAGCCCCTGAGACTCTGTCCGGGGTTCGGAAAGAAGAGCCGAACAGAGGATCAAATAGTTTTTCGTAGGAGACTAACCATATATGTCTATGTGAATGAGGAGGCGTCGCTGTTGGCCGTGACTTCTCATGCTGCCGAAGTCTCCGGAATGAAGCAGAGGCTGGAGCATACCAAGGAAGAGCTCGGTCGTGCAAAACAGTAGCTAGAGGACAATCAAGGTATTCAATCATTTTATGCATGTCCGAAAAGTATGAATGTTTTTACGCTGACCGCAGTGTCATGATATTTTCGTAGGGGCAGCGACCGAGGTGGAGGCCCTCTAGAAGGTGCTGGTCTAGGCCGTGGAGAGAGCGGTAAGGAAGAAGCCGCCCGAAAAAAGCATGAGGCCAGGGGTGGTGAGATCCAGCAGGAGCTCCAGGATGCCGTGAAGAAATATGAGTCCGTGGAGCGCCAAAATGCGGACCAAGAGTCCGAACTCGCTAAGGCCCGCCAAAGCGCACAAGAGTCCCAAGCCAAAGCCCAAGGCGCCCTCCGGGAAATCCAAGAGGCCAAGAAGATCACAGCGGGTAAGGCTTTTATTATGCAAAGCAAGTATGTGAGCAAGAGATATCTCTTACTGACCCGGATTTGGAGTTCTCCAGGGGCGTTTGCGGATTTACCACGCAGTGTTTCTGATGCTGCGGAATTCTTCCGGGCCGAAGAGGGGAGCTCAACGGAGAAGCTGTTCTGGTTGCAATACCTTGCGCCAGAACATCCGGTGCCCTTTAGCGACCAACTAGAACAGTTTATCGAGCTGCATAGGGTGGCCGAACTAGCCATGAAGGATTTAATAATGCGGCTCTGGCCTGTAGAAGCTATACCCGGCAGCTACTTCGTCCTTGTGAAGGGGCTGGTCAATGCCTTCCCTTGGCTTGAGGCCATCAAGCGGTCGTCTGTATGGAAGGTGCACGGATGGCCTTCGCCCATGTCAAGATACAATGGGTGAAGATGGACGCCGTCAAGCTCGCGACCGAAGGACCGCCCGCGGGCAAGGAGCACCGCACGCTCGAGCGGTATTTTGAAGATGTTCTGAAGGGATCCCGCATTGTAGCGGAGCAATGTGCTAAGGACATTATTTTTGAATGAATGCATTCATGTTATCCCGTCCTGTATGAAGAAAACAATGCTGATATGTAATATAATGCTTTGCTATTTATAACTTAAACCTTTACCTCCTGTGCAGCCGTTTTATCAAGTCTGAGAGTTGGCCAGTCATCGGCTTCAGCCCCCATGTAGGTAGTACGGGGGTGCTCAGGATGAATCTAAACACTCTTTATCCACGAATTTGGTCCTTGAAGGAGGTGTTTAGCGCAACGAACCAGGCAATTGGACTATGTGGCTTTACCACCCTCACTTAACCATAGGAGTTTGACAATGAAAATTTAGGCGCATGCCCTAGTATCTGAACTAGGGTGCTGTAAACACCTGATCAGATAAGATTTGAAACCTTCGAAGAGCTGACTGGCTCACGCCGCATCATGATAGTCAGTTTTCAGCTTTCTCTAGTGAGGTGCTCATCCGGGTAAACTAGGACACAATCGCAGTAGTTCTCCCTTTACTACCCTAGCCGATATAGTGGAACGTAAGGTAGTAAGCACAGGAGCCAGGCAACCCAACTATTGACCAAAGACATGATTTAAAGCCAATGCATATAATGCTAAATTCGGGGTGCCAAACTATATTGTAAAAAGTGTTCAGACTTTGTTGCCGTATTATGGGGCGCAATGAAGCCCCTGGCGGACTAAAGCGTACCGAAGTGTATGGGTGAGATTTGATAAGATTATAAAAAGAGCAAACTAGTGCCGCAAAAGTTGGGCTGCAAACTATTTCCATTATAGCTTGATTAATACGTCAAAGCGTATTTGTACAAGTAGTGCAATAAGCAACATGGCTATTTAATATGCCACAACCAAGGGAGAGCTGCGTGCGGGTCTTGAAAACAGGTAGAGTGACCGTTAAAGTGATCACCCATAAATTCCCTTATAGGTCAATATCTTGTGCCGTCTTGGTGTATCTATCCTTTCGAAAGGACATATGATCAGGCCGTCAGGAAGGGCCTATGGAAAATAAACCTGAAAAGGAAAAAAAAGAAAGTTAAAGTATGTGTGTCCAGGGGAGGTCGAGCCATATTATGGATCACACTCTAGTTATGCCTCCGTCTATGCCCGTGGTATTTTGAGTGCATAGTTATGTACGCCCGGTACAAACGCCGCCACTTGGTAGGGGCTAGGACGGAGGCCAAATTGCTAGTTGAGCTATTGGCGAGCTGGGCTGTCCTGCTGTGGAGTAGTCCGGACTTGTTTGACGGTGTCCGGGAGCTCGGCCGCCTAATTGAGGTTCTTCTTGGAGAGGTCGCTCTGGACTTCTGCTGCTAAAGCAGCGGCGTGCTCCTGAGTACGGAGGGGGCGCACCATGTTTCCGTTGACTGTTATGACGCCGCGTGGTCCGGGCATCTTGAGCTTGAGATAAGCATAGTGTGGCACCGCATTGAATCGAACAAATGTGGTTTGTCCGAGCAGTGCGTGATAGCCACTACAGAAGGGGACGATATCAAAGATCAACTCTTTGCTTTGGAATTTGTTCGGGGATCGGAAGACAACCTCTAGTGTGATTTAGCCCATACAGCGGGCCTCTACACCTGGTATGACTCCTTTAAAGCTAGTCTTTGTGGGCTTGATCCTTGAGGGATTAATACCCATTTTGTGCACTATATCCTGGTAGAGCAGGTTCAGGCTGCTGCCACCATCCATGAGGACTCGCGTGAGGTGGAATCCATCAATGATTGGGTCAAGGACCAGTGCGGCTGAACTACCATGACGGATACTGGTCGGATGGTCCCTGTGATCGAAGGTGATGGGGCAGGAAGACCATGGGTTGAACTTTGGGGCGACTAGCTCCATCGCGTAGATGTCCCTGGAGCGCGTTTGCGCTCCCTCTTGGGGATATGGGTAGCGTATATCATGTTCACTATTTTAACTTGGGGGGAGGCTTCTTCTGTCCCCCTATGTTCAGCGGATGGGACTCCTCGTCATCGTCCTTGCTTTGCAACTCCTTCTATTTGTTCTCGGCATTTAATTTGCCGGCCTATTTAAAAACCCATCAGTCTCTGTTGGTATGATTGGCTGGTTTGTCTGGGGTGCCATGGATCTGGCATGGACGATCGAGTATGCTGTCGAAGCTGGATGGGCCCTGATTGTTTCTTTTATATGGCTTCTTCCGCTGGCCGGACTTGGAGCCACTAAATCCGGCGTTGACAGACGTGTGATCAGTATTGTCACTGTTGCTTCGATGCTTGTGCCTATTGCGTCGGGGCTTGTCTTGTTGTTTTTGGTGTCAGAGGTGCCAGCCTCGCTTGCAGTGTTTTTACTACGGGCTAGCCAACTATCCTCACCCGTGCAAAAGCGGGTCATGAGTGTCGTGAGGGCTGCCATGGACTTTGGCTTTTCTTGACCGAGGTGACGGGCAAGCCATTCATCGCGGATGCTATGCTTAAAGGACACTAGGGCATCAGCATCCGGACAGTCGATGATTTGGTTCTTTTTAGTTAGGAACCTCGTCCAGAATTTCCTGGCTGACTCTCCGGGCTGTTGAACTATGTGACTTAAGTCATCCGCATCCGGAGGACGTACGTATGTGCCTTGGAAGTTGTCACAGAAGGCGTCTTCCAAGTCCTCCCAGCTGCCAATAGAGTTTCCAGGCAGACTATTTGACCAATGCCTAGCTGGCCCTTTGAGTTTTAGTGGGAGGTATTTGATGGCATGAAGGTCATCACCGCGGGCCATATGAATATGGATAAGAAAATCTTCAATCCATACTGCGGGATCTGTTGTTCCATTGTATGATTCGATGTTCACGGGCTTAAACCATTTGGGGAATTCATGCCCCATTACTTCATCAGTCAAGCAGAGAGGGTGTGCGGTGCCTCTACATCGGGCCATATCACGATGTAGCTCGGATGGAGTCCGTCTGTGCCATTCGGCTCGGGCGTGATTAGGTTTGTCACATCCGAATAGATAGCCGTCGTCGCGTGTCGGGGCACGCCCTCGTGATCCATAGATCGACCTGGTATGTCCTGCTCTACTGTCCAGGTCCTGCCGAAGGTCATATGTATATGCCCGAGCTATTTTATCCCTACGCCTACCGCGAGGTAGTACGGGCTGGTGTTCGGCTTGGGTTGCCGCTTTCTCCCAACCACATGGTGGTGGATCAGCCGCATTGTGCGCTGATGGTACGAGCTCCAACGCCTCGTCGTCGAATTGAGGTAGTAATTTGCGCTTCGGGTAACTTGTCGGTGGTCACTCATGGTCGTATTCCTCGGCTGCCAGGAAATTAGTCCATCTATCATTGAGCAAATCTTGATCACTTTGAAGCTGTTGGTCCTTCTTTTTTAGGCTCCTTGCAGTGGCTATTAGCCGGTGCTAAAAGCGCTCCTGCTCAAGAGGTTCCTCAAGTAGGATAAAATCCTCGTCGCCGAGGCTCACCTTATCCTCGGAGAGTGGAAGATAATTATTGTCCTCTGAGTCTTCGTGCATGGCCTGTTTGTCAGGGCTGACCCGCCCATCTTCCCGTTCGTCCTGTTTGGAAGTTGGCTCAACGGGGTCTTCATTGTCTCCGGCATCGTCTAGAGTATTATTTTCTCCTGTGACTGTATTGCTATCTTTTTCACGGTGTGACTTAGAGCGGCGCCGCTGTCATCGGCGCTTTGGATGTATCTTAGGGGGTTTATCTTCCACTGGGTCTTCTTTGTCATCGTCGTTAACTTCTTCGGGTGTGTCCACCATGTATACGTTGTAAGAGGAGGTGGCCATACAGCGCCCGGTAAATGGCGGGTATTGGGCCTGCTCCTCTTCGGCATCGTCGTCCATACCGTCGATGTCTTCGGAGTTGTAGTCGAGCAGGACGGTTAGATCTTCGACAGTGGCTATTAAGTGGGGGTGGGTGGGAAGCGAAATCCCCATCATCAACCCCCAGTTCAAACCGGATATAATTCGGCTCTGAGTCCCCTGCTAAAGAGAGGGTTTTTAATGAGTTTGGCACATCGCCTAAAGGTGAGTGCCGAAAGATGTCCGCGGAACTGAATTCGATGATCGGCGCCTGGTAAGGCTCAGCGGACGCGAATGCTTGTACTTCGGAACCAGTGACCGGACATGAATCCAGGGGTCCGGTGACGCAGACCCTGCTCGAAGTTCAGTCTCTGTGTGGCTCCAACGCCGATGAGTCTGTGGCTTCCGTGGCAGGGTTAAGCTTCCTGTCTTCGGATGGCACAAGCTGCTCTGGATCTAGGGCCAGAGCGCTTATAGGTGCAATCTCCTGGGTATGGTCCGATGACAGATTTAGATCATGTTCATCGCGGAGGCAGGGAGCAGCTGCCATGGGCTCAAATCCGTCGAAGATCAAGTCTCTGCGGATATCAGCGACGTAGTTGAAGCTTCCAGACCTGACCTAACGGCCAGGGGCATAGCTGTCAATCTGCTCTAGATGGCCAAGCGAGTTGGCCCGAAGTGCAAAGCCGCTGAATACGAAGATCTGGCCAGGGAAAAAGACATCTCCCTGGGAAACATTGTTGTAGATGATGGATGGAGCCATCGAACCTTCTGATGACGGCACAACGGAGCTCTCAATGAAAGCACCAATGTGGTTGTCTAAACCGGCGGATCTTGGGTAGGGGGTCCCGAACTGTGTGTCTAAGGTTGATGGTAACAAGAGACAGGGGACATGGTGTTTACCCAGGTTCGGGCCCTCTCTATGGAGGTAATACCCTACTTCCTTCTTGATTGATCTTGATGAATATGAGTATTACAAGAGTTGATCTACCTCGACATCGTGATGGGCAAAACCCTAGAAGTCTAGCCTATATGATTATGATTGCCTCTACGGACTAACCCCTTCAGTTTATATAGACACCGGAGGGGACTAGGGTTATACGAAGTCGGTTACAGAGAAAGGAGTCTTCGTATCCGAACGCTAAGATTGCCATCCACGCCAAGGAGAGTCCCATCCGGACACGAGTGAGAGTCTTCTGTCTTGTTTCTTCATAGCCCATCAGTCCGGCCCATGACCAATAGGTCGGACGCCCGTGGAACCCTTATTCCAGGACTCCCTCAGACGTAGCTTCCGACTAGGACCTGACGCCATTGTCCAAGCCGGTTCATGCCGTATTCACCATAGAGCAGGTGTGGCCGCACTTCGACGCCCTAATGGCGGAAGAGCTACCAGCGCAGGAGGACCTGCGTTGCAACCTCCGTCTCCTCAATGAGCACCGACGAACAAGCGAACGACAATGTCGTCGCGGACATGTGGCCCTATGATCCTGGCTTCTTGAATGAGCAGCGGGCGCTGAATTAGACCATCTGTAGGGCCCGCGAGGCCCTCTCCGTCGTCCTTCGAGTTGTTGCGCTCACCGTGGTGCTGCCTTCTCGCATTGTCAACATGGTCGACGAACATGAGGAATGAGGAGATGACTTTACTTGGAGAGGATGAAAGTGGGGACCCAGAAGGGCCATGGCCACACGTACACAAGTGTCTCCTTATTATATAGTACAACTATATATTTTTTGCTTCCTCCTGGTTTCTTGACATCAAGGTCGCACACCATTCTCAACCTATGTAGTCAATAAATAGGAGAATTGCGCAAGGAGCGGCCGACAGTTGGGACCAAGCAGCTCGAGCAGTAGTTGTGTTTTTGAGGTGTGAGCACTGCAGAGTTTTTCTTGAGCGATGTTTTGTTGTTGTTCAGATGAGAGAACGGTATTAATTGGGTGGACTGTGGCCCGTCTAGCCCAGGACAGATATTCATCCCAGATATTAATTTTTTTCAAGCTGAAAATGGCTAGCCCAACTATACTTTTTTTTGAGGAATACCCAGGCAAGGTCAACTTATTATTCTCCGCCCTGCTGGGCTACAAATCTTTCCTAGGAGGGGCATTTGGCTTAACAAGAAAATGGGCTTTAAGAAATAATAAATGGGATGTAATTATAAAAACTGGGTAGTAACTATAAAAAATGCACCAAACACGTAATTAGTTTAAAAAATATATTATTTTTGGATTTTGAAAATTTTAATTTCATTAATTGTTGGATTTTTAATCTGACTAGAAATTTCGGGATAAAAATATTTCGGATCCCATCAAAATGTGGGAAATTTTATTGAATTCTGTTTTGAGTAGTTGGTTGAAATTATTAATAATTGTCCTAGCTAGAAAATGGGTTGTACTTTTAACAAACTGTAAATCGGCTGTAGTAAATTCCATTAGAATTCAAAAATGGGCTATACATTCTTACAAATCGCAAATGGGCTATATGTTCTCTGCCACACACTTGTGGGCCTAGAAAGTTGACGCGTCCCCTAAAAAAACAAAGTTGATGCGTATGCAAGGCTTTGTCAACTTAGAGTCAACACACGGTTCTAGCAGCATGGCCGTCAGATGTCCATCCAACGGATATCGTACTTCTTCTTCAATCTCGGATATTCTTGCTTCAGCCGCCCAAAAAATGATTCCTCCCGCTGACATCTTGGGCGCACCGTTTCGGAGGCTGACCTGTGGGCCTACTAAGTTGACGCGTACCATGGGCTTTGTCATCTTAGTCAACATAAAAAATTCTACCTACAGTGACCATATGATGTCCATCCAACGGCCGTCGTGCTTCTTCAACCTCTGGTCTTCTTCCTCCAGCCTCCTAAACCAGCGCCGGCCGTGCCGCCTACTCCTGCCTCCCGTGTCCGGATGTGCTGCCACCATTGGCCATGCCATCCCTCTATACTCACCCACACCTCCTGTTATTCTCCGTCGACGGCAGCCTCACACCACAGCCGAAGCAGTCAACCCACGTACTCCCCTCCATGTGGGCATCCACTGCCGCGTCTTCCCTGCCTCCACGTCATTCCCTTCCTAGGCCTCACCGCCATCCACCGCCTTGGTGCTCTCGGCACGGCGTGGTCGACATGGTCAACGAAGGACAGCCATCGGAAGAGGACTTTAGGTGGTGAGGCCGACAGCTGGACCCACCAGGTACATCTTCGAACACAAGGAAGTGCCTCCTTATTACTCACAAAATAAAAATGATTCCTCCCCCTGACAGCTGGGACCGAGCAGCTATATCTTCGCATGCAAGGAAGTGCGTCCTTATCCTCCCTGACCGCTGGGACCCACCCGGTCAAAGCGTGCATACCATTGTCTGTCTGGTCGCGAACATGTACATACATACTGGTCGATCGGTCTCCCTGCAAGTATGAACCATGGCCGAGTAAGTAGCGGCACATGTCGTTGTCGAGCACCCAACATAGCAGTTCATGCAGTGTTGTCTAAGTCCTATACATGTACGTACAGCCATAGGGCAAAAACTACGGCCACGTACGTACATACGGGCGGTGTCTGGAGCACGTACTCGCGCATATATATGGACGAGCAGGGCTTGTGTACATGGAGAGGCAACGGACGGCAACAACGGCGTCCTGTTCATTGGGAGGCAACCGACTGGGTCGGAATGTGTCATGTTCATCGGGAGCCAACCGTCTTGGACAGAAGAACTGATCGAAACGAGGCCTGGAGTATCGCAGAACGGAGGAATTGGCCTTGTGTTTGACCGACCACGGTCGAAACGGGATCCTGTTCATCGGGAGGGGTCTGGCATACTGCAAAACAGAGGAAACAGACTTCTCTTAGACACCTACGGTAAAAACAGGGTCCTGTTGATTGGGAGGGGTGTGGCGTACCGCAAAACGGAGGAAACGGACTTGTGTTGGAGTGCTATGGTCGAAACGGGGGTCCTGTTCATCGGGTGGGGTGTGGCATACCGCAAAACAGGACCCCACGGGCTACTGTTCATTTCCACCGTTGACCTCCTCCAGCCTCCACGGGCTACTGTTCATCCACCGTCGACCTCCTCCAGCCTCCACCTGCGACTGTTCATCCAGCCTCGACCGCTCCTCCACCGGCTACTGTTCAACCAGCCCTCTCTAGGGGGTCCTATTCATCCACCCCTCCACGGGCTACCGTTCATCCAGCCCACCACCGGCTACTGTTCAACCAGCCCTCCATGGGGTCCTATTCATCCATCCCTTCAAGGCATCCTGTTCATCCACCCCAACCGGCTAGATCGGGGTCCTGTTCATCCAGCAGCAATGGCCTCTACTACCATGGGTTCATGTTCATCCAGCTGCAAAGGCCTCTACTACCACGGGGTCCCGTTCATCCAACCCCCCACCGGGAACTGTTCATCCAACCCCCCAACAATCCTCACTATTCATCAAGAGGCCGCATCGATCGGCTTCAGTTAGCAGCAGCAGTGAAGTAATCACTCGGGTTCCATTAACAGCAAGGGATCAATCGGGTTCAGTAACGTAGCTAGTGCAATCGCTCGGGTTCACTTAGAGCCCAATGCCTTGCTCAGTTTCAGTTAGAGGGCAACGCCTCGCACACACGTGCGTACGTGTACGAGAGAAACGCCAAACTCCGTGCATCACTCAGCCCCAACCACCCACCGTAACCAGGAACTCCCCGATATTTTCCTCGCCCTCGCTTCAACCATGGTTTTTTTCCGTCATGGACGGCCCAAAGAATGTCATGCATGTGCGTCTCCGGCTCGCCCAGGACGAAAAGCCCATTTTCTATCATGATTTTTTGTCATAGAAGTAGGAGCCCACCACATCTATGGTGATACCGGGTTTTGTCACAATTATCGTCATACAGGTGTCATAAGCATGGCAGAAAAAATTCATTAGCCCCAAAATGTCACGGATGTGTCTTTTTTGTAGTGACATCAATGAGGTTATATTAATAAGTTTCACAAAGAAAGTTGTGGATTGTTTTTTTCAGGCCTTGCGGCGACTACACTCAGCAGCGAATTCCGCAGTCGACTACACCTCTGCATAGAAGCTCTGTGTCGATCGGGACTACGGCTCCATGGTAAATATGCCCTCAACAGACCACTGAGGATGGCACACTCGTGGCCTTGCCTGCACATACTAAGTACCCACCATAGCCCCGACCTCCTAAAGACCCATCAGGCATTGGGCCGCCTCCAGCATGTGTGTGATTGATAACCCACAAGTACAGGGGATCAATTGTAGCCTTTCTCGATAAGTAAGAGTGTCAAACCCAACAAGGAGCTAAAGTTAGAAGACATATTCCCTCAAGTTCTATCGACCACCGATACAACTCTACGCACACTTAACGTTCACTTTAGCTAGAACAAGTATGGAACTAGAAGTTCTTTTCAGGTGTGATAAGATACATTTGCAAGATAATAAAGAACAAATAAATAAAATATAGGGGTTGTTTAGATAAAGAAACAACTAAGTTAGTTTTAGTAGATAGTTTTTTTTCACGAGAAAGATATTTGTCCCTAGGCAATCGATAACTAGACAAGTAATCACTATTGCAATTTTATATGAGGGAGAGGCATAAGCTAACATACTTTCTCTACTTGGATCATATGTACTTATGATTGGAACTCTAGAAAGCATCCGCAACAACTGAAGATCATTAAGGTAAAACCCAACTGTAGCATTATAAGGTGTCAAGTCCTCTTTACTCCCATACACAAACAACCTACTTACTCGGGTTTAAGCTTCTGCCACTCTAGCAACCCATGATAAGCGAATCATGAACATATTGCAAACCCTACAGCGGGGATCCCTCATGCTTGCGCGATATGGAGGGCACCATAGGACAGCACCAATAATAGAAGTTACAACTCAAACCAATCACGATCATCAATCAACCCATAGGAGAAAACGGATCTACCCAAACATCATAGGATAGCCATACATCATTGGGAAATAATATATAGCGTTGAGCACCATGTTTAAGAAGAGATTACAGCGGGTAAAAGAGAGGTTACACCACTGCATAGATGGGGGGAGAGAGTTGGTGACGATGGCGGCAAAGTTGTTGGTGTAGATCACCGTTGCGATGATGGCCCCAGCGTCGTTCTGGCGCCACCAGGAGAGAGGGGGGAGAGCCCCCCTCCTCCTTCTTCTTCCTTTGCCTGCCCCCTAGATGGGAGGAGGTCTTCCCCTCTGGTCCTTGGACTCCTAGGCGGCGGAGGGGCGGGATCCCCTCCGATATTGGATCTCTCTCTGTTTATTTATGTTTCTCCGTTCCTATTTTCTGGCCTTTCACTGTTTCTTAAATTCCCGGAGTTCCATAACTCCGATTGGGTTGAAATTTTAACACAATTTTTATCCTTATATTAGATTCTTATGGCCGAAGAAGGGCCCCAACCACCTTATGGGGTGGCCATGCGCTCCCTGGTCGCGCCTTGGGTAGGGGGGCGCGCCTCAAGGGCTTGAGGGCCCCTCGGGCATCGTCTCGCGTTGATTGTTATTCCCAAAAATCACATACATTCCAAACAGAATCTCCATAAGTTTTATCGCGTTTGAACTCCGTTTGATATGGATATTCTGTGAAACAAAAAACAGGCAACAAACAGGAACATGCAACAAACATGCAACAAACAGGAACATGCAACAAACAGGTCGGTGTTCTCGGCCACTTTGGCCAATAGAGCCCCCACGGCCTGGATCAAAGCCTCATACATCCTATCGAGTGGCTATGCCACAACGCTAAGCCGCATAGAGCAAGACGGACATACCACATCCAGTAGCACAGCTACACGGAGAACATAGACCACAACACATGGTGAGCAGCAATGTAGACAGAATAGTCACCTTTGAGGTGCACGTTGCACCTCGAGATCTTGGGTTGCACATGGTCCAGCCTCTTCAAAGGAAGTCTATCGTGTCTTGCAGCCCTTCAAGCGTGCATGCGTGTCCCCTGCACGACCTTGAGCAACCTCCAGCCATCATTGAAGGTCGGCCTCTACTTCCCATCTCTCCCTCAATTGAGAGTGGAGACCCACGGTGATGCCACGATTGTTATCAAGAACACCGGTATCCAACTTTAATAGCCCCTAGTAGGAGCGTGCCTCCATGCCCTTACCGCAGGAAGCATCTTGCGCACAAATTGCGGCCTTGCGGTCGGTATGCACTTGAGCCCGCAGGTACATCAGTTGCTCGAAGGCTGCAGTTACGTGCAACACCGAACAGGTCAGCAAAAGAAATATTGTGCAAACCACACTATGTATAACCTACAGGACTTATAGTAGATGTCCGTTAGTGATCTTCGCAAACAACTACCCTCTCCTCCTCCACCATGACATGCTGCTTTAGTTCCTGGACCCGCCGGTCCAATTCAATTCCGTGGTTTGCTGGGGCCTACAAAGATATGATAAGAACCTCAAGCACATTGCCACTTAATCTGCTCAAGGCTCAAGAGCTACTGGGAAGGACAAAGTCTGCTCACCTTGGTCCCGACCTCCATCGCATGGAGAAGGCCCAAAAGCAAGGTCTGCAGAGTTTGGTTTAAAGCCTCCCCCAACCGAAGGGTAGCTTCTAGACGACGTAGTACTGGAGGGTTTCCCAGAGTGGCCCCAATGGGTGTGGTTGATACGTCTCCAATGTATCTACTTTTCCTAACGCTTTTCCTCTTGTTTTGGACTCTAATTTGCATCATTTGAATGAAACTAACCCCAGACTGACGCTGTTTTCAGTTGAAATACCATGGTGTTGTTATTGTGCAGAAATAAAAGTTCTCAAAATGGAACGAAACTTCACGAGGATTTTTATATACTTAAATAGAATTTCTGGAGCCAAGAGTCACCTGAGGGGGGCACAAACCACTAGGGCGTGCCTCCCCCCAGGTGCGCCCAGCTGGGTTGTCCCCACCCGATGGCCCCGCAGACCCTAAAACCGATGCTATAAAATCCTATTTTTCCAGAAAAAAATCAGGGAGAAATAATTATCATGATCCACAAGACGGAGCCACCGTCACCTCATATTCTTCATCGGGTGGCTAGATCTGGAGTCCGTTTGGGGATCCGGAGAGGCAGATCTTCATTCTTCGTCATCACCAACCCTTCTCCATCACCAATTCCATGATGCTCCCCACCGGGAGTGAGTAATTCCTTCATAGGCTCACTAGTCTGTGAGGAGTTGGATGAGATTCATCATGTAATCTAGTTTGTTTTGTTAGGGCTTGATCCCTAGTATCCACTATGTTCTGAGATTGATGTTGCTATGACTTTGTCATGCTTAATGCTTGTCACTTCGGGCCTGGGTGCCATGATTTCTGATCTGAACCATTTATGTTATCACCATTATATCCATGTTCTAGATCCGGTCTTGCAAGTTATAGTCACCTACTACGTGTTATGATCCGGCAACCCCGGAGTGACAATAGTCGGGAGCACTCCCGATGATGACCGTAGTTTGAAGAGTTCATGTATTCACCGTGTTTTAATGCTTTGTTCCGGTTCTCTATTAAAAGGAGGCCTTAATATCCCTTAGTTTCCAATTGGATCCGGCTCCCACAGGAGGGTAGGACAAAAGATGTCATGCAAGTTCTTTCCATAAGCACGTATGACTATTTATGAACTAGAGATAGTGTCGTATCGCCCTAGGTTATGACCGTCACATGATGAATATCATCCAACAAATTAATGATCCAATGCCTACAAATTTATCTTATATTGTTCTTGCTAAGTTACTACTGCTATCGTTACTGTTACACTTGCTACGAAGCTACTCCTATCCCTGTTACCATTACCATTGCTGCTGCTACTATTATCAAAACTATCATATTACTTTGCTACTGATCATCTTGCTGCGGATAATTAATCTCCAGGTGTAGTTGAATTAACAACTCATCTCCTTCAAATATTCTTTGGCCCTCCTTGTGTCGAAGCTATAGATTTGGGTTGAATACTCTACCCTCGAAAATTGTTGCGATCCCCTATACTTGTGGGTTATCAAGACCTTTTTCCGGCACCGTTACTGGGGAGCACAACTATATTTGTTGAGTCACTTGGGATTATTATCAATATATCACTATGATGAATCTGAAGGATGCTAAGACCAAGATTTATCCCTCTAAGACGAGGGGAGGTAAGGAACTGCCATTTGCAAAGATAATGATGTGCCACTTGGTGATTTTCTTGATGAGCGAATTACTAGAGTAAGACAACATGATGTTGAAACCGATGATGAACTTGAAACTGAAAATCTTGAAACACCTACTAGAACTAGCCCTCCTAGATATGAATTGCCTAAGGTATGGGAAGGCTATGTTATGAATGAAGAGACAACTAGAGACATTCTTGCTTGTAAGGATAGAGATGATCTAGAGAAATTATTATGCAAGTATAAAGAAAAATCTCTGAATGCTAGAATGCAATATGATCCAAAGTTTGCTACTTCACCTATATTTATTGATGATAAGGATTATGAATTCTCTGTCGACCCAGAGTTAATAACTTTGGGTGAATTTGATCTTGTTCATGGTTATGAAACTGAAACTGTTGTGGCGCATCTTACTAAGTTGAATGACATAGCCACCCTTTTTACTCATGATGAGAAGACTCGTCATTACTTTATTCTCAAATTATTTTTGTTCTCATTAAAGGGTGATGCTAAAGCTTGGTACAATACTCTTGCTCCTGGTTGTGTGTGTAGTCTCCAGGATATGATTTATTACTTCTCTGAAAAATATTTCCCTGCTCATAAGAAACAAGTTGCTTTACAGGAGATATTTAACTTTGTGCAAATTAAAGAAGAGAGTATCCCACAAGCTTGGGGGAGGCTTTGCCAGCTACTTAATGCTCTGCCTGATCATCCTCTTAAGAAAAATGAAATACTTGATATCTTCTATAATGGATTAACTAGTGCTTCTAGGGATTTCCTAGATAGTTGTGTTGGTTGTGTTTTGAGAGAACGAACTATTAAGCAAGCTGAGGAATTATTGAATAACATATTAAAAAATTATGATGATTGGACTCTTCCTGAACCACCGCCTAAACTCACTTCGAAGAAGAGGGGTATATTATATCTCAGTCCTGAAGATATGCAAGAAGCTAAGAAATCTATGAAGGAAAAAGGTATTAAAGCCGAGGATGTTAACATTTTACCTCCTATTGAAGAAATACATGGGCTTAATACACCATCACTGCCTAAGGTGGTAGAGGTAAATTATCTAATGAAGTTCAATGATAATGACATCCCTCACAATATGCACCCTAGCCAATGCCTTTATGAGTTTGAGAACTATATTAGAAAACAAGATCATTTCAATGAAAATGTTATGAAATAATTGAAATACAATTCTAATATGATTGCTCACTTGAGTGACTTGTTATTTAGAATCTCAAATGATGTTAGAGGTGTTGGAAAACATGCTTCTATGGTTCAAACCTAGTTAGAACAAGTTGCTCTCAAAGAGAGTTGCTAGATGAAATGAATAATAAAATCCATGACTTTGCTGTTAGAGTAGCAACAAGAGGAGGTAAAATGACTCAGCAACCACTTATCCTGAAGGACACCCAAAAAGAATTGAACAAGACTCTCAAAGAGCCAACACCAATGAACCTAGTCCATCTAAAAAGAAAAAGAAGAAGAAAAATGATAGGACTTTGCATGCCTCTAGTGAACATGAAGTAGAAAAAGTCCTAATAATGAAGTCTCTATCTCTGATGCCGAAACTCAACCTAGTAGTGAAAACTCACCTTCTGAAAATGAAAAGGATAATGATGAGGTTCATGAAAGTACTCAACCAAATAATGAAGAACCAGACAATGATGTTGAGATAGAACCTGCAATTGATCTTGGTAACCCACAACCTAGGAATAAAAGATATGATAAAAGAGACTTTGTTGCTAGAAAATACGGTAAGGAAAGAGAATCGTGGGTTCAAAAACCTATGCCCTTTCCACCTAAGTCAACTAAAAAGAAAGATAAAGAAGAATTCAAACGCTTTTCTGAAATGCTGAGGACAATCTTTTTGCGCACTCGCTTGACTGATATCCTTAAAATGCCTCCTTATGCAAAGTATATGAAAGACATCATCACCAATAAGAGAAAAATACCGGAAGCTCGAATCTCCACTATGCCCTGCTCCATCAAAAAGAACTATGTGAAAACTGCTTTATGTGATTTAGGAGCTAGTGTTAGTGTTATGCCTTTCTCTTTATATAAAAGACTTGATTCGAATAAACTCACACCTACTGAAATATCTTTGCAAATGGCTGACAAATCAGCTGTTGGGGAACGTAGTAATTTCAAAAAAATCCTACGCACACGCAAGATCCATCTAGGTGATGCATACCAATGAGAGGGGAGAGTGTTGTCCATGTACCCTCGTAGACCATAAGCGGAAGCATTATGACAACGCGGTTGATGTAGTCGTACGTCTTCACCATCCGACCGATCCTAGCACCGGAGGTACGACACCTCCGCGATCTGCACATCTTCAGCTCGGTGACGTCCCATGAACTCTAGATCCAGCTGAGTGTTGAGGGAGAGCTTCGTCAGCACGACGGCTGATGACGGTGATGATGAAGTTACCGACGCAGGGCTTTGCCTAAGAACTACGAAGATATGACCGAGGTGGAAATATGTGGAGGGGGCACCGCACACGGCTAAACAATCAACTTGTGTGTCTATGGGGTGCCCCCTCCCCACGTATATAAAGGAGGGAGGGAGGAAGAGGCCAGCCTAGGAGGAGGCGCGCGCCAAGGGGGGCAATCCTACTCCAAGTAGGTATGCCCCCTCCCTTCATATTCCTACTAGAAGAAGGAGGAAAGAGGAGGAGGGGAGAAGGAAAGCACAAGCCAAGGCATTAGGCAAAGGTTACCATTCCAGTGCACCGAGACCATGACCAGCCGGACGGCAGGACGGAGGTCACCATGGAGCCCAAGACGGCGTCATCGCCAGTGCTTTTGGCAGCCGAAGACCACCTTTGGTCAGGATAACTTGTACTAGATGCTCCCCTTCGAAATGGCCAATTGTTGGCGCCCTTCCTGCTCATTATTTGGGGAGAGGCCCAGGGCCTCTATAAATAGAGCTAGCCACCACAGAGTAGGGGGACACCGAAGAGACAACTAGATACCCCAAGAACATCTAGACCCCCGGACAGATCTGGTAGAACCCCAGCAGAGAGAGAGAGAGGCGACTGAACTCACCATAGCAGTTCATCGCACCAGCTCAAGAACACCTCTCGCGAGGCTGTTCTTCCCTTGTACTATCCATCATCAGCCCTAGAGGCAATCCACCACACCACACACTAGAGTAGGGTATTACACCACAACGGTGGCCCGAACCAGTATAAACATTGTGTCTCTTGTGTTGTTCATCATTTTCATCTTAGTTCGCACGAGAGGATCGGGCGTAGATCGGTAGGGGAGAGATCTCCACGCGCACCCCAGTGTTCGAACCTCAAGGGTCTGCCGAAACCCGAAACCCGACATTTGGCGCGCCAGGTAGGGGTGCGCCAGAATCTTCCTTCCGCTGTTCGCGTGTGATCTTCCGTCGTGTCCATGGCTGACGCTCGTCGGGCTCGCGTCGAGCACCGGGCTTCTCACGCCGCCCGCGTCGCCCAAACGGCGCCCGTCGGCGGCCCTCCTCGTCGTTCCCGATCGCCCGCCGCTAACGCCACCACCTGTGTGACGCCGCCGATTCAATCGTACACTAATCATGCACGCAAACGTGTACGATCAAGATCAGGGACTCACGGGAAGATATCACAACACAACTCTAAAACATAAATAAGTCATACAAGCATCATAATACAAGCCAGGGGCCTCGAGGGCTCGAATACAAGTGCTCGATCATAGACGAGTCAGCGGAAGCAACAATATCTAAGTACAGACATAAGTTAAACAAGTTTGCCTTAAGAAGGCTAGCACAAACTGGGATACAGATCGAAAGAGGTGCAGGCCTCCTGCCTGGGATCCTCCTAACTACTCCTGGTCGTCGACAGCGGGCTGCATGTAGTAGTAGGCACCTCCGGGGTAGTATTCGTCATCAACGGTGGCGTCTGGCTCCTGGGCTCCATCGTCTGGTTGCAGCAACCGAGTAGAGAAAGGGGGAAAAAGGGGGAACAAGGCAACCGTGAGTACTCATCCAAAGTACTCGCAAGCAAGGAGCTACACTACATATGCATGGATATATGTGTAAAGGGCCATGTCAGTGGACTGAACTGCAGAATGCCAGAATAAGAGGGGGATAGCTAGTCCTATCGAAGACTACGCTTCTGGTCACCTTCGTCTTGCAACAGGTAGAAGAGGGTAGGTTGAAGTCCTCCAAGTAGCATCACATAGCAATAATCCTACCCGGCGATCCCCTCCTCGTAACCCTGAGAGAGAGCGACCACCGGTTGTATCTGGCACTTGGAAGGGTGTGTTTTATTAAGTATCCGGTTCTAGTTGTCATAAGGTCAAGGTACAACTCCAAGTCGTCCTGTTACCGAAGATCACGGCTATTCGAATAGATTAACTTCCCTGCAGGGGTGCACCAACTTACCCAACACGCTTGATCCCATTTGGCCGGACACACTTTCCTGGGTCATGCCCGGCCGCGAAAGATCAACACATCGCAGCCCCACCTAGGCTCAACAGAGAGGCCAGCACGCCGGTCTAAACCTAAGCGCACAGGGGTCTGGGCCCATCGCCCATAGCACACCTGCATGTTGCGTACGCGGCCGAAAGCAGAACTAGCCCCCTTAATACAAGAGCAGGCTTACGTTCCAATCCGGCGCGCGCCACTCAGTCGTTGGCGTCACGAAGTGCTTCGGCTGATACCACGACGCCGGGATACCCATAACTACTCCCACGTAGATGGTTAGTGCGTATAGGCTCGTAGCCGACTCAAATCAAATACCAACATCTCGTTAAGTGTGTTAAGTATCCGCGAACGCCGAACAGGGCCAGGCTCACCTCTCACCTAGGTAGTCTCAACCTGCCCTGTCGCTCTGCCACGAAGTAACAGTCGGGGACCGTCGGGAACCCAGGCCCACCTCTACCAGGATGGAGCCACCTGTCCTTTCAGCCCCCATCTCCGAATAGTATCACAGGTAATGTAACAGTGTAAAGTATATAGTATATGCCCGTGATCACCTCCCGAAGTGATCACAGCCCAGTAGTATAGCATGGCAGACGGACAAGAGTGTAGGGCCACTGATGGAACACTAGCATCCTATACTAAGTAGTAGGATAGCAGGTAAAGGTAACAACAGTAGTAGCAAGGACAGGCTATGCAGCAGTATAGGATTAACTGAAAGCAGTAACATGCTACACTACTCTAATGCAAGCAGTATAGAGAAGAGTAGGCGATATCTAGTGATCAAAGGGGGGGCTTGCCTGGTTGCTCTGGCAAGAGAGAGGGGTCGTCAACACCGTAGTCGAACTGGGCAGCAGCAGTGTCGATCTCGTAGTCTACCGGAGAGAAGAGGGGGAAGAAACAATGAATACCATGTAAACAGATGCATATCGATGCATGACATGACAGGTAACGATGCTAGGCGTGCCCTAACGTGCTATGAGATGGTACCGGTTAAGGGGGAAACATCCGGGAAAATATCCCCGGTGTTTCGTGTTTTCGGGCAGAGGAGCTGGAGGGGGAAAGTTGCGAGTTCAATAGGTTAGGGGTGTGAGGCGGACGAACGGACTGCGTATCCGGATTCGTCTCGTCGTTCTGAGCAACTTTCATGTTGAAAATATTTTAATCCGAGTTACGGATTAAAAGATATGATTTTCTAAAGATTTTATTAATTCCTGGAATTTAATTAATTATTTAACCCAACATTGTCCAGAACAGTAAAAGCTGACGTCGGCATGACATCAGGGTGATGTCAGCAGTCAACGTTGACCATTGACCTGGTCAACCTGACGTGTGGGTCCAGTGGGACCCACTTGTCATTCTGTGTTTAGTTTAATTACAGATTAGTTAATTTTAATTAGTGATTAGGTTAATCTAATCAGGATTAATTAATTTAATTAATTACTCAATTAATTAATTAATTACTTAATTAATATTTTAATTATTTTAGTTATTATTCATTTATTTATTTAATATATTTATTTATTTATTTTATTATTTATTTTATTTTTTTATTTTTTTTACTTTTTTAAAAAAACGTTATGGGGCGGGGCCCCCTAGTCAGTGGCCCGGGAGGCTAGCGGGCATAGGGCGGTGCGGGTTCGGGCGCAACCCGCACCCGTTCGTTCGGGCGCACGCCCAGGGGGGTGGGCGGAGCCGGCAGGGCGAGGGGAGCAGGGGAGGCCGGTGGCCACGGCAGGGCGGACGGTCGCCGGAGGAGGGCGCCGAGAGGAGGCCGCGGCCCGGGGCGGCAACAAGTGCGGCCGGGCGCGCGTGGGCGACGACGGGAGGGCGTGCGAAGGGCGGGCGCACGGCTTACGCCGGTGGCCGTGGGTGGTCGCGGTCGGGGCCGGGACGGAGCTAGGCGCGCGCCGGGGAGGAGGAGGAAAGGTGCTCACGGGGAGGGGCGCGTAGGGTCTAGGCAGTGGGGGGGTGAGGAGGACGTCGGGGACGACGCGTCGTGGAGGAAGCCGACCGGCGAGGAGGTCCGGCGAGGCGACGGCGATTCGGGGAAGACGGTGAGGGGCTCCGGCGGCGCGGTCCTCGCGCGGCGGGGGCGAGGTAGCTCCGGGAAGCGTCGGTGTTCGGGCGGCGAGCGGCGGCCTCCGGGGGGGGGGGCAGGGAGGTGACGAGGCGGTCCGGCGGGGAGGTGGTGTATGCGAGGTGGTGGCGAGACGAGGCGGCGACGGCGTAGGCGAGGTGCGGTCGGGGTGAGCCCCGATCCAGATCGGGGGAGGGGGCGAGAGGGACGAGGGAGTGGGGGGGTCTCCTCGATCCAGACTGAATCGAGAGGGGGGGGGGAAGTGGGGGCGACGGGGGGGGGGGGGGGGGGTTAGGGTTTGCGGGTGTGAGGGGATAAGGGAGTGGGGCGGGTCGGCCGGCTGGGCCAGTGGGCTGGCCTGGCTGTCAGCTGGGCCGGTTGGCCCATTGGGGGGGGTCCCTTTTCTTTTGTTTCATTTTTTTACCTTTTGTATTTTCTTTTATTATTTGTTTTCTGTTTTAATTCATTTAAAAGTATTTAGGCATTTTATAAAAATGTGTTTACTGCACTATAATTACCTATGCCATTTTTGGCACAGACCGAACATTTTTGTTTTGATGTTTGAAAACTTTTGATGTTTGACAATATTTAAATTTTTAATTTGAAAAGTTTCGAACCGACGCGAGATTAGCAACGGTAAACGAGGTGACGTGGCATCATTAGAAGAGGTTCATTGTAGCTTAAATACCTGGGCGTCACAACCTGCCCGGTGGGGAACGAGCAGCCGGCCTCGTCCCAGCACCCCTCGGTGCGGCGGGATGGCCGCACTGCCACTACGTCGCTCACTCCAACTGGCTCGTCGTCCCACGCCCGTCGCGCACCCATGGATGTGCACGCCTGACTGCTCTTGGCACGGGAGCTCCTGCACTATCGCCCCGTCGATGACCTCTACGAGGACTGGCTTGCCCGCATCACCAAGCTCGTCAATGCCGCAGGGGGCTCACCCTTGTGGTCCCTCTCGTTGCCTCCCCCTCCGTCCCGTGTAGGGGACGAGGATCAGGAGGCGCCTCCACCGCCTCCTCCCCAAGAAGGTGCCTTGGCTCCAAGGCGCGCAGCCCCAGGGTGAGACCCTCCACGTCCGGTGCCAGCGCAACAAGAAGGGAGCTGCCAAGAGATCCCACATCCCCGGGAAGGTGCTCGCGCGCTCCCAGCGCCGGCGCGCCAAGATCGCGCCCCAGCGCCTCCATGACAAAACCCCGCGCTGCTCCCAGTGGCGGCGCGTGGTGACCCGCAAGAACGAGTCCAGCACCAGCAAAGGGCGCCGGCGGCGACGGCGGGCTACCTCACCTTCACCCCCGAGCTGCGCGGCGTCACATGGCCAGGCAAGTTCAAGCCTGACCTCCCTCCCCGCTACGATGGCACAGCGGAACCCGCGGTGTTCCTGCAGCTCTACGAGCTGGGCATCATTGCCACCAACGGAGACGAGAAGGTCATGGCGAATTGGTTCCCCATGGCGCTCAAGGACGACGCCCGCACCTGGCTCCTGAACCTGGCGCCCGGCACGATCTCCTCCTAGAGCGAGATGCGCACCTGCTTCATCGCCAACTTCCAGGGCACTCGCGACCAGCCCTCGGCCGTGAGCGACCTGCGTCGCATCAAGCAACAGCCAGGAGAAACCCTACAGAAGTACATCCAGTGCTTCAACTACGCTCGCCTCAAGATCCCCAAGGTGATTGAAGAAGCCATCATCTCAGCCTTATCCGATGGCGTGCACGACGTCAAGATGAAGGAAGAGCTAGAAATACATGAAGACCTATGCACATCCCTGGAGCTGTTCAACTTGGCGACCAAGTGCGCCAGGGCTGAGGAAGGGCGTCTCTCCCTTCTCGAGCTCCCGGCAGCCGACCCGGAAGAAAAGAAGCTCAAGGCCAAGGACGTGAAGCGCAAGGGGGCTGCCGTGCTAGCAGCAGAACCGGACACCAAGCAAGGCAGGGATCGGCCTGAGTCATCTAAGGGCGGACGGTACTGCGTGTACCAGGACCTCCACACCCACAACACCAATGAATGTCAAGAGCTCAGAGCCGTGCGAGATGGGCGAATTGGCCGATGCCCAGAGCGCAACGACAGGGGCTATGGCCGAGGAGGAGGAAGAGGCGGTGGACGATGGGAAGACCGTGGCCTTCGCCAAGGATGGCGTGACCGCCCTCGCGAGGACCACTGGCAGGACCAGCCTCGCGAGGGAGGCTGGAGGGACCAGCCTCGTGATGACCATCCCCATGGCAACGCAGGCCTCCCTCCTTTGCCGCCTCCACCGAGGAGGAACGAAGACCAACACCAAGACGATGGGCTGGGGGCTTCCAAGAGCCGCGTGCAATTGCTTGCATCCTGGGCGACGCCCAGGCCCCAGCCTCACAGCGCATCTTCAAGTAGTTTGCTCGTGAGGTGAATGCAGTCCTTCCCACGCTTAAGGCCACGCGCCCTCTCAGGTGGTCTTCGTGCGCGATCACATTCATCGCGAGTCCTCCCGATGCTTTGCTCCCCAGTCATCAGCAACGTGCAGGTCACCAGGACCCTCATCGATGGCGGGGCAGGACTCAACGTCCTGTCCGTCGAGACGTTTGACAATCTCCAAGTGCCATACGACCAGCTTCAGCCGACCAAGCCTTTCTCAGGAGTCACCGATGGTTCCACTGTTCCAATTGGGCAGGTTCACCTTCCGGTCACCTTCGGGCAATGCAACAACTACCGCACCGAGCTCATCGTCTTCGACATCGCTCACATCCGCCTGCCGTACAACGCCACCCTCGGGTACCCAGCCCTAGCCAAGTTTATGGCAGTGACTCACCATGGTTACAATGTCCTCAAGATGCCAGGAAGCGGTGGAGTCATCACCGTACCCTGTGAAGAAAGGGACGCAGTGTGCTCGCTCGAGCGTGCGTTCCAAACCGCAGCAATCGAAGACCCAGATCGCAGGAGCGGGAGGCCTCCCGAGGCAACCCTCAAGAAGAAGAAGACCTCACCTGGCCAGAGCCACAAGGAAGCAGGCACCTCCGGAGGTATTGCGTCAGGATTCGCGCCCGATGAAGGAGCGCCGCCCTCTCGCGCATAGGAAGGCGCGCCCGGCGCCTCCTCAGGTAGGGCTCGGGGGCTCTCTCTTGGAGAGCCATCGTCCTTGCCAAGGTCGCAGGGGAGGCGCTCGGGCACCACTTGGAGGGGTGCTTTCAGGCACGCTTCCCTCAGAAAGGTACAAGTCAAAGGAGACCAAACCCTCAGGAGTTCATCGCAACGAACACCCAAGAGCTGCAAGAGTCCAGAGTCATGCGCGGCAGCCGCCGCTTACCTGCCATGGCCCCACATCCAGGCGAGGATGGAGGACTGCGCGTCTGCATCGATGTACCAGGGCTCAACCGAGCTGCGTCCCAGGAGCGCTTATGGTCTTTGGCCATAGGGCGCTGCGTGGGACCACCCCACAACTACGTTCGCATGCCCTTCGGCCTACCGAGCGCGGTCGCCGCACATCAGCGCCTGTGAGGAGCATTCTGGAGGCTCGGGAGGTCAGGCATCGCACGGTCCTGGCGGAGGTGGCGATGGTCCCCGAAGACCTGCACGTACCACCAGAGCCTCCCGAGGCCCGTGGGCCTCGGGGCTCATGAGGGTCGACGTCTTCACCCCGCATCGCTCACTTCCTCAGCATCGCTTCGTCTTCAACAACATCAGGTTACATCTTTCAGAGTTCTACTTTCAGATGGGAGCGCCCATAGGGCTGCACCATTCCCAGGCCACGTGGGTCCGTCCCCGCGGCATGTATCCATTTTGGTTATGCTCTTTACTTACCCTGTTGGGGGCGCCCCTCGGGCTGCATCATCCCCACACCGCTCGGGCCCGACCCAGCGGCAGTTGCTTTTCCAGCGTTTACCCTAGGATGAAGTTGTCCTTCACGCTTAATATGATTCCCATAATTATCACCTACTGCTTGTCGTCGTGCAAAGCGCTTGCACGTTAAAAGGGGGGCTCCTGAGCATCGCGACTCATGGGCTCTTACTGGCTCTCCAGCCCTCACCCCCTGGCCTTGACCCACGGCATCGCGACTTGTCATACGAGCGGCGGCTGAGCTCGCTTGGGGGCCGGGACCTGAGGACATAGAGCATTTGCATTCTAACAACCCTGCAGGAACACACCAATTGATAAAGGCCCAGAGCCAGGCGCAACCCGCCTCGAGGTAGGGCCTCGTGAGTCCCGCGCTGGCTCACGGGTTCCCAGATACACCTCTCCTAGCCCTACCATGCCGGCCACGTGTCAGGGCGGGGCTGTACATGCCCCGGGGGCTCCTCCGGAGGGGAGCCCCCTCCCACGCACCAGTGGAAGCACCATGCTCCGCGCTAGCTGACGACACTGCCGAAGAGTGGCTATGCCCGTACACATACGGAAGTGCTATGCTCCGCGCAGGTGATAAACAACTGAGGGCGGCCCATGGCCGTACCAACCTCCGGGAGCCCAGAGCTCAGTGTCCGGCACCATCGCAACGCCTCCCCTCGGGAGTGCCGTGCGAGGGGGCTGGACACGTGGGCTACGCCCGGGCCTCTCCCGAGCGCACGCCACCCAGCCAGGTCCCTTAGACCTGGTCGTCGCGCGCCACTCCCCAAGCGGAGCCAAGGTACGAAACCCGTTTGAGCGTCTAGGGGGACTCCTGAGCATCGCAACTCAGGACCCTAACTTGCCACGTAGCCCCTCACTCCTTAGTCCCGTCCTTGGTTTCTGGTCGGGGCTAATGCTGGGTGAGGTACGCGCGGTGTCGGGCCCTGCCGACGTAGAACGATCAATCCACTCCTCGCTCCCCCCTTCCCTACTTATTGCTCACGCGTCAAGGGGGACTCATGAGCATCGCGACTCAGGAGCCTAACTTGCCATGTAGCCCCTCACTCCTTAGTCCCGTCCTTGGTTTCCGGTCGAGGTTAACACTGGGTGAGGTATGCGCGGGGTCGGGCCCTGCCGACGTAGAGCGTAAACAAGTAGGAGAGGAAAATGCAAATTCCGGGAAATTCGAAGCAAATATTACAAGGCATAAGATTGTTCCACAATGCCAAACACAAATTTTAACGCCTCCGCGAGGCATGGTGCATGTGCAGGAATAAAACATGATGGAAGTCGCGAAGGAATCACTCCACAGTAACACCGTCACCAGTGGTGGAGTCACGCTGGACGGTTTCGCCTCCCGAGGTCGCAAGGCTGGTGGCACCACGCCCGAGTAGGACGCTGGGGGAGCGGAACTTCCCCAGCAAAACCTCGGCTCAGCCCCTCACAGCCTCAGCGGCGGCAGCGGCACGGTCGCCGCTCACGGGCTCTAGTAGGCTGTCGAAGTCGACATTGGGGTCGCACAGGTATACATGGCTGAGGACACGCGTCAGCACCGCAGAAGACAGGGCACGTGCCTCGGCCTCGACCGTGGGGCCAAGGCCGTCTACGACGTCCTCAAGCGCATCAACCAGGAAGGGGAGCATCTTGGCGGGGCCGTCCTCCGCACTAGCCAACGGCTCCTCCAGGCCGCTCTCATACAACATCTTCAGTATGCCTCGAGCCTTCTTCTCCAGCTCTGCGAAGGCCGCCCGGTCCTCCATCAGGACCTTCACCTTGCCGTCCAGCTCTGTCCTCTCTGCCTTCAGCGACCGCTCCAGCATCTCCAGTCGGCTGTGGCGTCCCGGTCCTTGGCGGCGGCCTCCCTAGCCTTCATCTCCTTCTCCTTCTCCTGGCGGTTGGACACCTCCTTTGCGAGCTCGTCGTGTAGGCCCTGCAGCTCGGCCTCAAGCGTCTTGCAGCGGCCCTGGGCATTTGCGACATCGCCCAGGGCAGCATCGCGAGCGGCCTTGGCTTGGTTGGAAGCCCGCCTCTCCTCGTCGGAGGATGACACGGCCTGGCTCAGCACAGCTCAAACGGGAAGCAGCAGAACGGGCCCAGCCAGAGGCCAACTCCAGGCGCCCGGCCACCAGACGAGGGTCCGTGCTCAGGAGATCCCCCCCCCCCCCACAGTTGGCTCAGCTCGTTGGCAACCTGGTCCAGGAGAGCGGTGGAGGGAGCAGAAGAGACAAGAACCTTTGGAGCAGGCAGAGAAGATGGCAGTGTGGCCACGGCTTGGCAGGAAGGGACCTCCTGAGCCTTGGCCGCCATGGCCGCAGCATCAGGCAGAGTCGTCTCCAGGCCCAGCGGGGCCACGGGGGCTGACTCCTCGCCGGAGTGCCCCAGTTGGCCTCGCGAGGGCGGTTGGGTCGGAAGGCGCGGGCCTCGCCGTCCTTTCCCCCAACAGCCGAAGGCGTCGCCCCGGCAGACGAATTCGCCCCAAGGAGGGCCGCAGAAGCCTCCTTCAACCTCTTGGCCGCAGGTGCCGGCCTGGTAAAAGAGCGCAAACGTCAAGCCTCAGCGGCAGAAGCCAAGCAGAGCATGAATCGAGCACTTACTGGACGTCGTCCGTGGACTCAAGCAACTTCCGGCCATACTTGAAGCCCGAGAGCCTGCAGCGGGGGTCAGCCTCGGAGGGCCCGGAAGCAGAAGGCGCGTCAGGAGAGATGGAGCTGGCCTTGGACCCCCCAGGGACCAGAGCAGACCCTGGGGGAACCAGGCTCAACCTGCCCTTCCTCGTGACCGAGGAAGATCCCTCCCTTCCTCGCCTGGCGCTGGCCTCGTCGTCGTCCGGCATGGAGTGGAGTGCCTAGGACCTGCGCCGAGGGAAGGACTCCCCCCAATCCTCGCCAGTCTCCTCCGAGTCGGACGCTTCCTCCTCTGCCTCTTCTTCCCCACTGGAGCTGCCGGAGGACAAGTTCACCGTCGCCAGGACTGCCAGGTCTTCCGGAGCTGCCGCGGGCACCAGCCCCTCGCCGTTGAAGGTGGGCATGGCGTCCACCACCTGCTCCCAGTTGTCACGGAGGAACGGGGGGACGGGGGCGTCCACCGGGCTCGCCACGTCTCCCCAAACCAAGGAATGGAGGGCCGTAGTCAGATCCTCGTCGGTCAAGGCCTCGGAGCTGAGGCGCAGGGCGGCGTCTGCTCCTCCAAGCCTCCAAAGTGGGAGCGAGTGCTCCTGGAGCAGAGCCACCCAGTGCTCCAAGAACACCCTCAGGAGTGTGGCCCCGATTAGCTTCGCCGCCCCCAAGTTGCTTGGCCTCAGGTCCGCGTTCATCCTCCTCAACACCGCCTTCATGCGAGGGTTGACAAGCTCCGCGCAGAACCATGCATCAACGGACTTAGGTTGCCCAATGGGCAATACCAGATGAGGGTGGAGGCGCCCGACATCCATCATGACCCACTTGCTCCGGTGAAAGTGCAACTATCCCTAGGTGGTTTTGGTAATTCATAACAACATATAGCTCATTGAGCTAATGCTATTCCAAGATAATTATTTCAGGAAAGCTCAATGATTGGCATGGCATGGATGTGAAAGTGGAACCCTCAAAATGCTAAGGACAAAGGATTGGCTCAAGCTCAAAAGCTCAAGACTCTTCATTTTATATTTTAGTGATCCAAGATCACATTGAGTCTTTAGGAAAAGCCAATACTATCAAGGAGGTATGAGGTGTTGCTTGAGCCTCTTGCTTCATGTGCTTAGTGATATGCTCCAAAACCCTCAACTACTTTCCCATATCCACATATGACCTAAACCCTAAGCCAAACTCGGTCCTACCGATTCTTCCTATCTGGCGCCACCGAGTTTTCATTTGTCATAAGCCACTGCCAAACCCTAGCAATTCGGTCCTACCGATAGGGATCTCAGTCTCACCGAGATGGGGTTGCAAACTCTCTGTTTCCCTTTCGTAACTTTTCGGTCTCACCGAAAGAGCGAATCGGTCCCACAGAGATTGCAATTTAAATTCAGTGTTTCCCCTTTGTAACTTTTAGGTCTCACCGAAAGAGCAAATCGGTCCCATCGAGTTTGCCTGACCAACTCTCTGGTTAGCTAATTACCAAATTCGGTCTCACCGAGTTTGTGTAATCGGTCTCACCGAGATTACGTTATGCCCAAACCCTAACCATATCGGTCCTACCGAGTTGCATGTCAGACCCACCGAAAATCTCTAACGGTCACTAGGTTTACATTTTCGGTCCGACCGAGTTTGTGATTCGGTCCCACCGAGATTGGAAAACTGTGTGTAATGGTTGGATTTTGTGTGGAGGCTATATATACCCCTCCACCCCTCTTCATTCATGAAGAGAGCTATCAGAACACATACACCATTCCAACTCATATGTTCTGAGAGAGAACCACCTACTCATGTGTTGAGACCAAGACATTCCATTCCTACCATATGAATCTTGATCTCTAGCCTTCCCAAGTTTCTTTCCACTCAAATCTTCTTTCCACCAAATACAAATCCTATGAGAGAGAGTTGAGTGTTGGGGAGACTATCATTTGAAGCACAAGAGCAAGGAGTTCATTACCTACACACCATTTGTTACTTCTTGGAGAGTGGTGTCTCCTAGATTGGCTAGGTGTCACTTGGGAGCCTCCGACAAGATTGTGGAGTTGAACCAAGGAGTTTGTAAGGGCAAGGAGATCGCCTACTTCGTGAAGATCTACTGCTAGTGAGGCAAGTCCTGTGTGGGCGATGGCCATGGTGGGATAGACAAGGTTGCTTCTTCGTGGACCCTTTGTGGGTGGTTGCTTCTTCGTGGACCCTTCGTGGGTGGAGCCCTGTGTGGACTCGCGCAACGGTTACCATTGGGTGAAGCCCTGTGTGGACTCACGCAACCGTTACCCTTTGTGGGTTGAAGTCTCCATCAACGTGGATGTAGGATAGCACCACCTATCCGAACCACGGGAAAAACATCTGTGTCTCCAATTGCATTTGAATTCTCCAAACCCTTCCCTTTACATTCTTGCAAGTTGCATGCTTTACTTTCCGCTGCCAATATACTCTTCGCATGCTTGCTTGAATTATGTGATGATTGCTTGACTTATCTTAAAATAGCTAAAATCTGCCAAGAACTAAAATTGGGATAAGGTTAAGTTTTTATTTGGTCAAGTAGTCTAATCACCCCCCTCTAGACATACGTTCGATCCTACAAGTGGTATCAGAGCTTTGGTCTCCATTTGCTTTGATCTCCATAGCTTTGGTGGTCATAGCCTTGGTTTCACAACCTAGGAGAGTATGGCGTCTAGTGAGGGAAATTATCACCGTAGAGGTCCTTACTTTGATGGTGCTAATTTTGCTAGTTGGAAGCATAAAATGAAAATGCATATTCTTGGACATAACCCCGCCATTTGGGCTATTGTGTGTGTTGGCTTGCAAGGTGACTTCTTTGATGGGAGAGAACCAAACCATGAAGCTACCGTGGATGAGTTGAAGATGTTGTAATACAATGCTCAAGCTTGTGATATTCTCTTCAATGTATTGTGCCCCGAAGAATTCAACAAAATCAGCCGTCTTGAGAATGCAAAGGAAATTTGGGACACTTTGATTTATATGCACGAAGGAACCGACTCCGTCAAGGAATCCAAGTTGGATGTGCTTCAAAGCCAACTTGACAAGTTCAAGATGAAGGATGGTGAAGGTGTCGCTGAAATGTACTCTAGGCTTGCTCTCATCACAAATGAGATTGCCGGCTTAGGAAGTGAAGAGACGACCGATAGATTCATCATCAAGAAGATTCTAAGATCCTTGGATGGAAAATATGATACCGTGTGCACATTGATCCAAATGATGCCAAATTACAAAGATCTCAAGCCAACGGAGGTGATTGGAAGAATTGTTGCTCATGATATGTTACTTAAGGATAAAGAGGAACTTCACAACAAATCAAGCGGTGCCTATAAAGCCTCATGTGAAGCCCCTACATCATCAAGTGAGAAACAAGACTTCAATGAAGAATTGAGCTTAATGGTGAAGAACTTCAACAAGTTCTACAAGAGTAGAAGCAAAGATAGAAACTTCAAGTCAAGGTCCTACAATGACAAAAGATCTTCTAGTCGAGAGCGAAACTGCTACAATTGTGGAAGACCCGGACACTATTCCAATGAGTGTACGGCTCCCTACAAGAGAAGAGAAGATTCTCCAAGAAGAAGAAGCAAAGAATCACCACCAAGAGAGAGAAGGAGTAGAGATGATCGTTATGAGCGAAGATACTCGCGGAGAAGCAAGGATTCGGAAAGGAAAGAAAAATCATCAAGGAGCTACACAAGACGAAGACATCAAGCTCATGTTGGTGAATGGGTATCCGGCTCCGACTCCGACAGCCACTCCGAGAGAAGTTATCACTCCGACTCCGAAGATACTCAGGATGAAGGTGTTGCCGGTCTAGCACTTGTGTCAACCAACTCCTACGACATATTTGACTCACCAAATGAAGGAATTGGAAGATGCTTCATGGCCAAAGGTCCTAAGGTAACACACCCCGAGTATGTTGACTTCAATAGTGATGAAGATGACTTGTTAGGTGATGATTTGCTTGTTGACAACTCTAGTGATGAATACTACGATGAAACGTCAATTAATCATGCTAATCAAGATAAAACGAATGACAATGATAAGGAGAAGATTGAGGCTCTAACTAAATAACTAAACACTCTTAAGTTAGCTCATGAAACTATCTTCGAAGATCATCAAGAACTTTTAAGAGCTCATGAGAAATTACGCTTTGAAAAGCTCAATCTTGAGCAAGAGCATGAGTTCTTAAAAGCAATCAATGATGATCTCCGCAAGAAAAGTTCTTCTTACATTGCCAAGCATTTACTCTTATCCACTTACATGCCTCAAGTCAAGTCTAGTAACAAGAACAAGAAAGATTCTTCCTCTAGCAGTAACAATGATCATGTTAAATCCAATATTGTTGCTTCTAGTAGTTCTCTTGATTCTACTAATGATTCTCTTAGCCAAGTTACACTTGAGCAAGAAAATAGCTTATTGAAGGGAATTATAGAGAAAGGAGTATACAAAAGCCTTGCCGGGAGTAAGCAATTCGAGGAAATTGTGCGCAAGCAAGGAATGCACTAGAAGAATCAAGGTGTTGGTTTTGAACGAAAGTTCAATGCCAATGGAGTTGAGTGGGAAGAATATCAATACCCCAAGACAAAGTTTATTCCTCAACAAGAGAAGTATGATACTTCTTTCAAGGGGACAGAACCTCAAGATGATCTTCCACCACAAGACTACAAGCAAAAAGGCAAGGACAAGCTTCAAGAGGAAATTGACGCATTTGAAGAAGCTCCAAAGACCATAGTCAAGTGGATTCTCAAGACTACTTCAAGTTCCACTTCATCAAGTACGACTACAACTCCAAGGATTCCCATCAAGATGATGTGGATCCAAAAGAAGAAGAACTAGAGAGTTCTTGAGGGTGACTCCGCCAACATACTTCACTCTTATCATTTTGGCAAAAACAAGTGCAATCAACTTCCAGATCTTGCACTAGTTCAAGGAGTCACAAACCCTCTTGTTGGTAAGACAAGGGACAAGGTAACCTAAAAGTTTTCATGGACATCATCTTGTGTGTGCATCACTCTATGTCTATGGATGTCCTTGTTTGTTCCTTGTGGGACTAACCCATGTAGGTATTGGAAGTGCAATTCACTCAAATGTATAGCTCCAAGTGATCTACATCAACATTGAGCATCCACATCTTTAACATCTACATGAAGTCATCATCGACAAAACCCAAGGTTAGTTCATCCCTCTTAGGGGGGATATCACATCTAGGGGGAGATTTACTCTAAGACTTGAGCTAAAGCAACTCTAAAGATGTGAACACAACAATGCTTTATGTAAAAGTGGTAACCCCACTTGAGCTTAAACGATGAGTATGACCTATGATCAAGTGTTCTCACTTGACTCCTAAGTCAATATACTCATATATAGATGACCTAGTCATCGCAAATTGCTTGATAGATGCTAGAATTGGTTGTGCATGCCTTGTCACATATTTCATTTGCCATCTTATTGTGTGAGCATGCTGGTTGCATCTTTTACTCATTCGAGGACATCCACTTGTTGTTTTGATTGTTTGGTTTTATCTTCTTCTGCCAAGTGGATGGACAAGAATGCCTAAGAACCTCCTCTAGCTATCTATGCTTTTCTCGACTCAAACTCTATTCATGCTGCATCACAAAATTTGATCAAGTCAGATTCGAACCACTCTGTGTGAGGAGCGCTCGGAGTCCCCGATTCGTCATAGACTTAAACTTCCAAAACCTCTTTATGATTCTTGGTCTGACCGATACCCCACTTTCGGTCCTACCGAGATCATTAAGTTGATCTAGGTTTTCGATCTCGGTGCAACCGATTTGAACATTTCAGTCACACTGAGTTTCAGTCATTGCCTGCAGTTATGAATCTCGGTGCCACCGAGTTGTTCCACTCGGTCACACCGACAGGGTCGGGCTATATATAGTCACGGGCAAAATTTTGGAAATTTCTCCGAACCCCTTCGCCCGCGCGATAGCTTGCTCTGCCCTCGTGGTCTCCAGATCGTCTTCTCGCCGCCAGCCACCTCCAGTCGCTGGTCTCCATCGCCGTCAACGGGAATTCTGCCCCGTCGTTGCCGCCATAGCGAGTCTCCGCCGAACTAGGGTATGGACTCGATCTTTGTGCTATTCCCCAATCTGATTCCTAGCACATTGTGATCATATTGATTCTAGCCACGTTTGATAAACTTCTATCTAGTCAATGAACCCATAGATTAGGTTTGATTCGAAAATTCTAGGTTTAGGTTTCCGCCGAAACCATCTCGGACCCACCGAGTTGAAAAACTCGGTCCCACCGATTTGGCTTATGCCATTGCACAAGTGAGACTCGGTCTGACCGAGAATTACTTATCGGTGTGACCGATTTTGGAACTCTGTGAAATCCTAGTAGTCACGGTGCCACCGAACTGTGACTCGGTCCTACCGAGTTCACTAGTTTAGGTTCCAAAACTGCTTCGGTATCACCGAGTTTGAAAATCGGTAGATCCGAGATGATTTCAGTGGGAAACTAAAACTAAGTTTTTGAATCATTCTTTTGCAAAAATATCTGCATTTTGTGATGCTCATCTTTCTACCTCATCCATAAATTGTTCACAGGGTCAGTAGTCAGAGCTTGTAGCATGTCTGATCAAAGTGACAGCCAGAACATGTCAGAGCAGCAGGTGCACATGGGTGAGGGCACTAGTCCCTCCAGCTCTTCAGATGAGGGCAGTAGGAGCACCCCTAGCAACTTCCCAAAGGCTGCCACGAGACAGAGGAAAAAGAGAACTTTAGACTCCGAAGATGAAGACTATGTGGCAGAGGAAGAGGCCACTTCCAAGAGAGTTGAGCCAGCTCAAGGCACAAAGCCAGGCCTAAAGATCAAAAGGCCATCAGGCAGGCAGCCCATGTCAAAGGCAAGAGCCTCAACTGAGAAGCCCACTTCCCAAGAGCCAGTTGCTGCAGAAGGAAAGAAGAGGAAGGAAAGGGTCAAAAAGACCGTAGCCAGAGTGCTAGGAAAGGCTTCCATCATGGAAGAGGAAGAGGAAGAAGAGGTAGCTGCACCAGCACCCAAGGCACCCAAGCTGATGGGTGATGCCATAAGATCAGGGGCTACTGCATCTAAGCCCAAAGCTGCGTCCAAGCCCAAGTCTGCACCCAAGAGGAATACAAGGAGCATTCCTGCAGCTGAGAAGAACAAGGCCCCGGTGCCTGAGACTGTTGCTGAAGAAGAGGAAGAGAATGTTCTGAGAAAGCTCAAGCCCAAGATCCCAGACCACAACGATGCTGATCCTGTGGCTGAGGACATGAATCTCAAGAGAGATTCAGGGCTGAGGAAGTGGAGAGAAGCAGATCCGTATGCTTCAAGGAGAAGGACTGCCGTGGATTACAGATTTCACACCAAGGAACAGCAGGACTTCTATGAGACAGTGCTGCTAGATAAGAAGCCTATAGTCTGTGACATGAGATGGGTCGACTGGACCTACATGAGGGAGAAGGAGGAACACTACCCGGGAGTATATGACAACTTTAGTGCTTGTGGAGTTGCTGACTTTGTTGGGCAAAAGCTCACAAAGTGGAACGAGGAACTGATCATGCAATTCTACTCCACGGCACACTTTTACCCAGATGGAAAGATCACATGGATGTCTGAGGGTACAAGGTACCAATCTACAGTGCCTGAGTGGGCACAGCTCATTAATGCCCCAGAGGAGCATGATGATGACTTGGACATATATGCCAAGAAGAAAATGGACCACAATTCCATGTCCAATATGTATAAGGAAATTCCAAATGAGGCACTTGACACTTTCAAATTTGGCTCAGTGCACTATCTTCTGTCAGGACTGCCAACCATCAATTGGATCTTGAGGCACACCTTGTTGCCCAAGTCAGGTGATCACAAGATGATCAGAGGCCATGCGATCAACTTGCTACATGTATTTGATGTGCCTCAGAAATTCAAGGTGATGAGCCTCATAGTGGAAACTATCAAAAGGACTGCAGCAGATCAGAAGAGGAGTTGCAGATATGCCCCTCAGATCTAGGAGCTCATCAACTCTAAGATGGGCACAGGCATATACTTATTGGACAAGGAACACCTGCCCATCCGTCCAGATTTTGAGGATAACCAAGTGGTCATGACTGAGAATGAGCCATCATCAGTTCAAGCACAAGCAAAGAAGGAGAAGGCAAGAAAGGAGAAAGCTGCCAAGATGCCAACTCAAGAGGAGGCATCTGAGTATTTCTTGAAGACTAAACAAGAGCAGCTTGGTTACTTGATTGCATCCATGCTGAGGATTGAGAAAAGTCTGGCCACCCTCACTCAGAATCAGCAGAGCCTAGAGAGAATCATGGAATAGAAGTTCTATGACTTGGATGTCAAAGTAACGGAAGTTCAGTCTGCAGTGGAGCAGCTCCAGGAGGACATGCAGGAGAGGAGAAGCAGGACTACCACTCATGCCTTTGCCAGAGTGCCACGAGGCCTGAGGTCATCTGTCGTGCTAGTTGCTGACACCAGAGCCACTACTTCAGCACCAGCTACAGCCTCAGTTCCACCAGCTCTAGCATCTACTTCAGCTCCAACTCCAGCGTCTACTTCAGCGTCTACCGAAGCCTTCGTCCTTGGAGTGATCCGGACTCCACCACCACCAGAAGATCAAGCCTGAGCGTCGATCTAGCACTATGCATTTTCTAGGAACTTTTTGGTAACTTGTTGCCAAAGGGGGAGAAGATGTATAGGTCATAGGCTTCGAGAGAGAGAGTGTGCTTTTCTCTCTTGCTTTATTTGGTGGTTTTTCGAACTTGTTTGCTTTTGAGTGCTTGAGATACTACGTCATTATTTGTGAGACATTGATGATCATGTGTTTGATCATAAGCTACACTTAATGTTTGCTTAATGCTATTATCTCATCTATCTTATGTGATCATTCACTATTCTTGGTGATGAGTGCATGTATTTCATTCTTATCATTTTAAGCGCTCCACCAAGATGTGTGTGACATGAAAGAGTAACCCATGACTCTAACTCCTTGTGCATTTGCAGTCCAAAGAAAATTTTAAATATGCACAAATTTAGGGGGAGCTCTTACTTATCACATACTTCTCAAAGCGACGATATATTTCATGCTTATTATCATTTGTCGAAGCTTTGATCTATATCTTGTCATCAATTACCAAAAAGGGGGAGATTGAAAGTGCAACTATCCCTAGGTGGTTTTGGTAATTCATAACAACATATAGCTCATTCAGCTAATGCTATTCCAAGATAATTATTTCAGGAAAGCTCAATGATTGGCATGGCATGGATGTGAAAGTGGAACCCTCAAAATGCTAAGGACAAAGGATTGGCTCAAGCTCAAAAGCTCAAGACTCTTCATTTTATATTTTAGTGATCCAAGATCACATTGAGTCTTTAGGAAAAGCCAATACTATCAAGGAGGGATGAGGTGTTGCTTGAGCCTCTTGCTTCATGTGCTTAGTGATATGCTCCAAAACCCTCAACTACTTTCCCATATCCACATATGACCTAAACCCTAAGCCAAACTCGGTCCTACTGATTCTTCCTATCCGGCGCCATCGAGTTTTCATTTGTCATAAGCCACTGTCAAACCCTAGCAATTCGGTCCTACCGATAGGGATCTCGGTCTCACCGAGATGGGGTTGCAAACTCTCTGTTTCCCTTTTGTAACTTTTCGGTCTCACCGAAAGAGCGAATCGGTCCCACCGAGATTGCAATGTAAATTCAGTGTTTCCCCTTTGTAACTTTTCGGTCTCACCGAAAGAGCAAATCGGTCCCACCGAGTTTTCCTGACCAACTCTCTGGTTAGCTAATTACCAAATTCGGTCTCACCGAGTTTGTGTAATCGGTCTCACTGAGATTACGTTATGCCCAAACCCTAACCATATCGGTCCTACCGAGTTGCATGTCAGTCCCACCGAAAATCTCTAACGGTCACTAGGTTTACATTTTTGGTCCAACCGAGTTTGTGATTCGGTCCCACCGAGATTGGAAAACTGTGTGTAACGGTTGGATTCTGTGTGGAGGCTATATATACCACTCCACCCCCTCTTCATTCATGAAGAGAGCTATCAGAACACATACACCATTCCAACTCATATGTTCTGAGAGAGAACCACCTACTCATGTGTTGAGACCAAGACATTCCATTCCTACCATATGAATCTTGATCTCTAGCCTTCCCAAGTTGCTTTCCACTCAAATCTTCTTTCCACCAAATCCAAATCCTATGAGAGAGAGTTGAGTGTTGGGGATACTATCATTTGAAGCACAAGAGCAAGGAGTTCATTACCTACACACCATTTGTTACTTCTTGGAGAGTGGTGTCTCCTAGATTGGCTAGGTGTCACTTGGGAGCCTCCGACAAGATTGTGGAGTTGAACCAAGGAGTTTGTAAGGGCAAGGAGATCGCCTACTTCGTGAAGATCTACCGCTAGTGAGGCAAGTCCTGTGTGGGCGATGGCCATGGTGGGATAGACAAGGTTGCTTCTTCGTGGACCCTTTGTGGGTGGTTGCTTCTTCGTGGACCCTTCGTGGGTGGAGCCCTGTGTGGACTCGCGCAACCGTTACCCTTGGGTGGAGCCTTGTGTGGACTCGCGCAACCGTTACCCTTTGTGGGTTGAAGTCTCCATCAACGTGGATGTAGGATAGCACCACCTATCCGAACCACGGGAAAAACATCCGTGTCTCTAATTGCGTTTGAATTCTCCAAACCCTTCCCTTTACATTCTTGCAAGTTGCATGCTTTACTTTCCGCTGCCAATATACTCTTCGCATGCTTGCTTGAATTATGTGATGATTGCTTGACTTATCTTAAAATAACTAAAATCTGCCAAGAACTAAAATTGGAAAAAGGTTAAGTTTTTATTTGGTCAAGTAGTCTAATCACCCCCCTCTAGACATACTTTCGATCCTACATCCGGTAGCCTTCGATCCTCTTCCCAGGCTTCGAGATGGCGTTGGAGCTGGAGTATGCAATGAAGCTCGCGCATGCGGAGACCTGAGCGCCAGAAACCCTAAGGGAGAAAAAGTGGCTCAGCAAGGCCACCGAGGGCTTCACACCAACATGAGCCTTGCGATAGTAGGCGAAAATCGCCAGGAGAAGGACAGAGTTGGGGTGGAGATGTAGGGCCTGCAAGTTGTATTGGCGGAGAACGGCAAAGAAGAACTCAGAGAAAGGAGGCACCAGACCGGCGACGATGGCGCTCACGAAGAATGGGTAGAATGTGCTCCCCTTGCCCTCAAGCTGGTCGGAGCCGACCTTGAGCACAGTCGCCCCCTCGCTGCCCTGCGCAACCGTCATCAGGCGCGTGAGGGCGAGGTTCTTCTCCGACAAATTCGGGGAATCCAGGGCCGGCGAGTACCAAGCATCAGCCGGGGACTTGCGAGTCGCCATGGCGCGCCGGATGCGAAGGATTGAGACAGATCAGGAAGATTTCAGGAGCAAGAGTAAGGAGAACGAGAAAGGGGATCTAGGGCTAGACGGACGAGAGCGGGGCAAGTAAGCCTGGCCAGCCCCCCCCCTTTTTTTGGCAGTCATGCAGTTGCCTAGGCGTCGTGGGAAGTGTAGACGCACACGCCCACGCCCAATCAACCACCACGCGGCGCCCAAGGCCACAGGCTGTTAGGGCCCGTGGCGCTTCACGCTTGCCCCTTCGCTTCTCTGCTAAGCCAAGCCCGCGCGCGCCTTGGGCCCGGGGGCTACTGTCAGTGTTCTGAGAACGGGGGTCCCCAGACTTGCCTGCCTGCGGCCTGTGGCATGCCTCAAGCGGGGGCCCAACACGGCCCATCTTCGTCAGCTCAATCTCAAGACCCTCGCGAGGGGCCAAGCCTCGCGGGGTGGACAACAGGAAGCTTCCTCAGAGGCAGCCTCATTAGGCAAGCTTGCGAGGAGGCGGAGAGATCAAGGCAGGGGTACCTCGCGAGGAACCCGTGACGCAAGCCATGACGATCGAGACCAGGATGGCGCCGGCCTGCGCAGTGTCCTTGTTTCCCCTTTGGTGCAAAGGGGGCAAGCACATGCCAAGGCATTAGGCAAAGGTTACCATTCCGGTGCAACGAGACCAAGACCAGCCGGACGGCAGGACGGAGGTCACCGTGGAGCCCAAGACGGCATCATCGCTAGTGCTTTTGGCAGCCGAACCACCTTTGGTCAGGATAACTTGTACTAGATGCTCCCCTTCGAAATGGCCAATTGTTGGCGCCCTTCCCGCTCATTATTTAGGGAGAGGCCCAGGGCCTCTATAAATAGAGCTAGCCACCACAGAGTAGGGGGACACCAAAGAGACAACCAGATACCCCAAGAACATCTAGACTCCCAGAGAGATCTGGTAGAACCCCAGCAGAGAGAGAGAGAGGCGACTGAACTCACCATAGCAGTTCATCACACCAGCTCAAGAACACCTCTCGCGAGGCTGTTCTTCCCTTGTACTGTCCATCATCAGCCCCAGAGGCAATCCACCACACCACACACTGGAGTAGGGTATTACAGCACAACGGTGGCCCGAACCAGTATAAACATTGTGTCTCTTGTGTTGTTCATCATTTTCATCTTAGTTCGCATGAGAGGATCGGACGTAGATCGATAGGGGAGAGATCTCCGCGCGCACCCCAGTGTTCGAACCTCAAGGGTCTGCTGGAACCCGAAACCCGACACCCTCTTTCTCCATTAGGGCCCAATAAGGCCCATAGACTCCCCGGGGGGTTCCAGTAACCTCCGGGTACTCTGTAAAATACCCGATACACTTCGGAACCCTGCCGGTGTCCGAATATAACCTTCCAATATAACAATATTTATGTCTCGACCATTTCGAGACTCCTCGTCATGTCTGTGATAACATCCGGGACTCTGAACTACCTTCGGTAAATCAAAACACATGAACTCATAATACTGATCATCATCAAACGTTAAGCGTGCGGACCGTACGAGTTCGAGAACTATGTAGACATGACCAAGACTTACTTCCGGTCAATAACCAATAGCTGAAACTGGATGCTCCTATTGTTTCCTACATATTCTACGAAGATCTTTATCAGTCAAACCGCATAACAACATACGTTGTTCCTTTTGTCATCGGTATGTTACTTGCCCGAGATTCGATTGTCGGTATCATCATACCTAGTTCAATCTCGTTACTGGCAAGTCTCTTTACTCGTTCCATAATGCATCATCTCGTAACTAACTCATTAGTCACACTGCTTGCAAAGGTTATAGTGATATGCATTACCGAGAGGGCCCAGAGATACCTCTCCGACAATCGGAGTGACAAATCCTAATCTCGATCTATGCCAACTCAAAAAACACCATCGGAGACACCTTTAGAGCATGTTTATAATCACCCAGTTAAGTTGTGATGTTGGATAGCACACTAAGTGTTCCTCCGGTATTCAGGAGTTGCATAATCTCATAGTTATAGGAACATGTATAGGTTATGAAGAAAGCAATAGAAACAAACTAAATAATCATAGTGCTATGATAATGGATGGGTCTAGTCCATCACATCATTCTCTAATGATGTGATCCCGTTCATCAAATGACAACACATGTCCATGGCTAGGAAACTTAACCATCTTTGATTGACGAGCTAGTCAAGTAGAGGCATACTAGGGTCACTTTGTTTGTCTATGTATTCACACATGTACTAAGTTTCCGGTTAATACAATTCTAGCATGAATAATAAACATTTATCATGATATAAGGAAATATAAATAACAACTTTATCATTGCCTCTAGGGCATATTTCCTATAGTCTCCCACTTGCACTAGAGTCAATAATCTAGTTCACATCGTCATGTGATTTCGCACCAATAGTTCATATCTTTATGTGATTAGTTCACATCTTCATGTGACTAAACCCAAAGGGTTTACTAGAGTCAATAATCTAGTTCACATCGCTATGTGATTAACACCCAAAGAGTGATCATGTTTTGCTTGTGAGAGAAGTTTAGTCTACGGGTTTGCAACATTCAGATCCGTATGTATTTAGCAAATTTCTATGTCTACAATACTCTACATGGAGCTGCTCTAGCTAATTGCTCCGACTTTCAATATATATCTAGATCGAGACTTAAAGTCATCTAGATCAGTGTCAAAAGCTTGCATCGACGTAACTCTTTACGACAAACTCTTTTATCACCTCCATAACCGAGAAATATTTCCTTAGTCCTCTAAGGATAATGTTGACCGCTGTCCAGTGATCTACTACTAGATCACTATTGTACTCCCTTGCCAAAATCATGCTATGGTATACAATAGGACTGGTAAACACCATAGCATACTTTATAGAACCTATGGCTGAGGCATAGGGAATGACTTTTCATTCTCTTTCTATTTTCTGCCGTGGTCGGGTTTTGAGTCTTTACTCAACGTCACACCTTGCAACACAGGAAAGAACTCCTTCTTTGACTGTTCCATTTTTAACTACTTCAAAATCTTGTCAAGGTATGTACTCATTGAAAAATATGTCAAGCGTCTTGATCTGTCTCTATAGATTTGGATGCTCAATATGTAAGTAGCTTCACCAACGTCTTTCTTTGAAAAACTCCTTTCAAACAGTCCTTTATGCTTTCCATAAAATTCTACATTATTTCCGATCAACGATATGTCATTCACATATACTTATCAGAAATGATGTAGTGCTCCCACTCACTTTCTTGTAAATATAGGCTTCATCGCAAGTCTGTATAAAACTATATGCTTTGATCAACTCATCAAAGCGTATATTCCAACTCCGAGAGGTTTGCACCAGTCCATAGATGGATCGCTGGAGCTTGCACACTTTATTAGCACCTTTAGGATTGACAAAACTTTCTTATTGTATCATATACAACTCTTCTTTAAGAAATCCATTAAGGAATGTAGTTTTGACATCCATTTGCCAGATTTCATAAAATGTGGCAATTGCTAACATGATTCGGACAACCTTAAGCATCGCTACGAGTGAGAAAATATCATCGTAGTCAACACTTTGAACTTGTCGAAAACTTTCTGCGACAACTCGAGCTTTGTAGATAGTAACACTACTATCAGTGTCCATCTTCCTCTTGAAGACCCATTTATTCTCAATGGCTCACCGATCATCGGGCAAGTCAATCAAAGTCCATACTTTGTTCTCATACATGGATCCCATCTCAAATTTCATGGCCTCAAGCCATTTCACAGAATCTGGGCTCATCATCCCTTCCTCATAGTTCGTAGGTTCGTCATGGTCTAGTAACATGACTTCTAGAGCAAGAGTACCGTACCACTCTGGTGTGCACCATACTCTGTTTGACCTACGAGGTTCAGTACTAACTTGATCTGAAGTTTCATGATCATCATCATTAGCTTCCTCACTAATTAGTGTTGGAATCACTAAAACTGATTTCTATGATGAACAACTTTCCAATTCGGGAGAAGGTACAATTACGTCATCAAGTTCTACTTTCCTCCCACTCACTTATTTCGAGAGAAACTCCTTCTCTAGAAGGGATCGATTCTCAGCAACAAAATATCTTGCCTTCGGATCTATGATAGAAAGTGTACCCAACATTTTATTTTGGGTATCCTATGAAGACACACTTCTCCGATTTGGGTTCGACCTTATTAGTTTGAAACTTTTTCACATAAGGATCGCAACCCCAAACTTTAAGAAACGACAGCTTAGGTTTCTTGCTAAACCATAGTTCATACGGTGTCATCTCAATGGATTTTTAGACTGTGTCCTATTTAATGTGAATGCAACTGTCTCTAATGCATAACCCCAAAAGGATGGTGGTAATTCGGTAAGAGACATCATAGATTACACCATATCTAATTAAGTACGTTATGACGTCTGGACACACCATTGCATTGTGGTGTTCCAGGTGGCGTGTGTTGCGAAACTATTCCACATTGTTTCAAATGAAGACCAAACTCGTAAGTCAGATATTTGTTTATGCGATCAGATCGTAGAAACTTTATTTTATTTTTACGATGATTTTTCACTTCACTCTGAAATTCTTTGAACTTTTCAAATGTTCAGACTTATGTTTCATCAAGTAGATACACCCATATCTGCTCAAATCATCTGTGAAGGTCAGAAAATAACGATACTCGCCGCGAGCCTTAACACTCATCAGATCACATACATCAGTATGTATTGTTTCCAACAAGTCTGTTGCTCGCTCCATTGTTCCGGAGAACGGATTTATAGTCATCTTGCCCATGAGGCATGGTTCGCAAGCATCAAGTGATTCCAAAAGCCCATCAGCATGGAGTTTCTTCATGCGCTTTACACCAATATGACCTAAATGACAGTGCCACATATAAGTTGCACTATCATTATTAACTTTTCATATTTTGGTTTCAATATTATGAATATGTGTATCACTACGATCGAGATTCAATAAACCATTCACCTTGGGTGTATGACCACATAAGGTTTTATTCATGTAAACAGAATAACAATTATTCTTTGACTTAAATGAATAGCCATATTGCAATAAACATGATCCAATCATATTATGCTCAACACAAACACCAAATAACATTTATTTTAGGTTCAACACTAATCTCGAAGGTAAAGGGAGTGTGCGATGGTGATCTTATCAACCTTGGAATTACTTCCAACACACATCGTCACCTCGCCCTCAACTAGTCTTTGTTCCTTTTGTAACTCTTGTTTCAAGTTGCCAATCATAGCAACTGAACTAGTATCAAATACCCAGGAGCTACTATGAACACGAGTAAAGTACACATCAATAACATGTATATCATATATACTATTGTTCACTTTGCCATCCTTCTTATCCGCCAAGTATTTGGGGCAGCTCCGCTTCCAGTGACCATTTCCTTTGCAGTAGAAGCACTCAGTTTCATGCTTGGTCTAGCTTTGGGCTTCTTCATGGGAGTGGCAACTTGCTTGCCATTCTTCTTGAAGTTCCCTTTCTTTCCCTTGCCCTTTTACTTGAAACTAGTGGTCTTGTCAACCATCAACACTTGATGTTTTTCTTGATTTGTACCTTCACTGATTTCAGCATCGCAAAGAGCTCGGGAATCGTTTTCGTCATCCCTTACATATTATAGTTCATCACGAAGGTCTAGTAACTTGGCGATAGTGACTAGAGAACTCTGTCAATCACTATCTTATATGGAAGATTAACTCCCACTTGATTCAAGTGATTGTAGTACTCAGACATTCTGAGCACATGCTCACTAGTCGAGCTATTCTCCTCCATCTTCTAGGCAAAGTACTTGTCAGAGGTCTCATACCTCTCGACTCGGGCATGAGTCTGAAATACCAATTTCATCTCTTGGAACATCTTATATGCTCTGTGGCATTCAAAACGTTTTTAAGTCCCGGTTCTAAGCCATAAAGCATGGTGCACTAAACTATCAAGTAGTCATCATACCGAGCTTTGCCAAACGTTCATAACATCTACACCTGCTCCTGCAATTGGTCTGTCACCTAGCGGTGCATCAAGGACATAATTCTTCTGTGCAGAAATGAGGATAATCCTTAGATCACGGACCTAGTCCACATCATTGCTACTATCATTGCCGGGGTTCTGATCCACGAGCACCTATGGGACCGGCGGACCGAGTCCCTTTCGGTTCGGCGGGGGCGGAGGTCGCACGAAGAGCGGATCGAGGCGAAGCACACGAGCAGTTTACCCAGGTTCGGGCCACACGGATGCGTAAAACCCTACTCCTGCTTTGTGGATTGTATTGAGTTCTTGCTCGGGAGCGTGGAGTGCTACAGTACACTCCAGCAGCTAACGAGACCGAGCGTGAGTGTTCTCTTTCTCCTAACCAGCCAACTAACCCCCTCTACGTTGCGCACGGGCCTCCTTTTATATGCTCAAGGGGTCACCGATAGGTGGCAACGTAGACAAGGGTAAAAATGGAAAGGTGCTGCGGTAGGTACAGCTACCTACTACAGTGTATCATACCTAACCCTGACGGCAGGGGACAAGGGCATTAAATGCCCATCTGCGTCGTCTAAATAGTGCAAAAGGGACCGTCAGGGAGGCCACCGCTTGCCACGATGGCAATCTTGTCAGCGCCGCTTGCCACCGCGGACCCCTGGCTGCACAGCTTCCCGCCACGTACGCCTGGAAGGGTCCTAGAGCGACACGTTGATGGATGTGCTAGAGCGCGGGCACAGAGTGGTAGCTTGCTGCGGCAAGCGCCTTGCCGCGGTCGTTGTCTTGTCGCATCCGGGAGCTTGTCGCTCACCGGGCCTTGCCGGGATGCGTGGCGCGTCGCGGCAAGTTCCTTGAGGTGCCTTGGTTGGCCTTCCCGGCAAGCTCCTCTTGCCGGGGTCTCGATATGCCTTTGTTGGCCTTCCCGGCAAGCTCCTCTTGCCGGGGTCTTGTCTCCTTGGCTTCGATACTTTGTTCTTGAATGGATCCAAAGGAACCACGAAGGACCTTGGCGGTTACCTGGCAAGCCTTGCCGCGGGATGCTGCGACTGCCCGTGCACAAGTTCGGGATACTAGGGTACCCCTACTCTAGTACACCGACAGGAGCCCCCGGGCCTGGGCCATACACGGTGCCGAGCGCTGTTGGGCCAGGCCCAAAACAGGGCACGGGCACGCGCGGCCTAGGTTACGCCATATCTCTCCCTGTATCCACCGCGCCCTCCCCGAACGACACGCGTTGAATGCGGCATCGTGGGAGAGATCGTGGGTGGTTTCTTTATTCAGAAATGCGGAACGTCTGCCCTCTCCCTCTTTAAAAGCAGGGGAAACAGGGGTAGTTCTCCCATTCGCTGGTTGCTGCTTCAATCTCGGAAATCTCCGCCGCTCCCTTGTCTTCCTGAATCTGAAAGAGAGCAGCGCCTCGCCCCCATCGCCACTAGCACCACCAACACCGTCGACCTTCTCCACCACTTCCGCCATGGCTCCGAAAGCCGACAAGGGGAAGGTTGTGAAGTCGACCGAGGCGCAGCGGCTTGCGGCGCTGCGAAAGGAGCGGGCAGTCTTCCCCCCAAGCTCGCCGCGAAGGAGCTGAGGGAGAACTACTACCTCTTCTGGTCGAGGAGACGCGCGCGCATCCGCGCACGAAGGTACTCTCCGCCGCCGCTTGGAAGACAACTCCAAATGGATATCCATTCTTCGCCTTGTTCTTCTACTGCGGGCTCTGCCCGCCTTTCTCTGAGTTCTTCTGCGATATCATGAACACCTACGGATTCCACCTCCTTGACTTCACCCCCAACGCCGTTCTGACCATGGCAGTTTTCGCACATCTCTGCGAAAACTTTGTCGGAGTCCATCCCAATGTAGCCCTTTTCCGCCACTTCTTTATACCCCGAGTAGAGAGAGGAGAGCCTTTATCCGGCGGAATCGCCTGGATCTCGAGGGCCGGCAAGAAGGAAACTTATCTGGAGGGAGAATTCCACGGCAAGTGGGAGGAGTGGAGAGCAGACTGGTGCTGGATTAACGAGGAGAACCCGCAGCCATTCACCACCCGGCGCCAAACCCCAGTAGCACGCGGCAGCGATTGGAGTGACGTGGCCCCGGAAGACGACAGGCTGAAGATTGCTGTCACCCGGATCCTGGGCCTCAGGCTTGCCGGGCTCATTGTGGGTGCTGTTGGCGTAGATTTTCTTCGCCGCCGCATCGCCCCCCTGCAGGAACGAGGGAGACCCGCCTGGGAGTTCAAGAATGCAGCGGATATCATGAGGCTGCGGCCGGGCCTCAACTTCAACTTCACTGTTCTGGAGCTCAACGCGATGCTGCAGAAGCTGTTCAAGTATGACCCCCAACACCCCGAAGTGTTCAGGTTGCCGGGGGGCATTGTTCCGCTGTGCAACAACTCCGCGCTCGACCGCATCCGTGCAATGATGCCGCTGTGCGACTTGCATGGAATTGTCCCAACTTGGCAAGAGCCTGCGGACGACGTCGTGCAGGAGTTCTTCGATGGCTTGGTAGAAGTGCCAATCCGCCCCGACGAGAAGGACAGCCTCACCCACGACACCACCGATGCGGAGATGACACACATCGCCACTAGGCTGGAAGAGGCGGCGGCAGCCGCAGCCGCGGGCGAATTTGGATTCACCATGGAGGAGGCAGATGCAGCAGAGGCGGCAAGCCGTGCCGAGCGAGGGGAGCCCGCCGGGGAGAAAGAGCTTGCCGGGCGGAAAGGGCTTGCTGGGCATGGTGTCGAGTCTAGCGAGCCCGCCAAGGATGCGAGCGGCTCGCTGGAGATCAACTCCTCTTCATCTTCATCTTCGGGCAGCTCGCCGCAAGCAGAGCCTCCATCCCCACCAAGAAGGCGTCTCCGCAAGGCCAGCGACGTAGCAGAGCGGCAGGCGGGCCAACAGTCGCCGCGTCGCGTGACGCGCTCCACCGCGGCAAACACCGTTGCCGCGGGAGCGCCTCATGCTGCGACGGCAACTAGAGCGGGGTCTAGTCGGACCACCGCTTCTGCTCCTACCGCTTCTCACGCCACGACGGCAGCCGGAGCGGGGTCGTCTCAGACCACCGCCACTGTTCCCGCCAAGTGGCCAAGGGAAACTACTCCTCCGTCTCCCCGCGCCGGGCGTGAGCCGGACTTCGACTTCTCCGCGTTCAGCTCCGACGAGGAAGAAGAAGAAGAGTAAGATTCTCTTGTTGTACTTGTAGTTCTTCAATCCTTGCTGTCTTGTCTTGTATCTCATTTGCTTTACTCTGAACTTGTTCCTTTTTAGGACTCTGGCCCAGAGAGCAGCAAAGAGAGCCAAGGTCCCGGTGATCGTCATCGAGGACGAGCCCACTGCGACAGCACGGGGTGCGCCCGACACAACCTTGCCGGACCCGTCAACTTTCCTCCAGAGCAGCCCCCAGCGTAAGTATATGATTTGCTTTCCGCTGTGAGGTGCACATGGATACTCTGTCTTTGCTGATATCTGTTTGTTGGTTTGTGTAGGAGCAGAGCAGACCCACCAGGAGCCAAGGGAGAGTCCTCCGGCAAGGGAGAAGTCTCCGGCAAGGGAGAGTTCTCCGGCAAGTGACAGCACCAGTGGCCCCCCGACGGCGGAGACCACGACTGCAGAACCCGGGACAGGTAATCCTTTCGCTGCAAGATTTCCCTTGGGTTCTTCTTCTTGGGTTTTTATTGGATTTTGCTTGATTCTTCTCCCTTTTCCGGCTGTCAGACCCATCTGCTACAGAGCCAATGGAGACCGAGGTTGCCGCCGACGAAGCAGTCGGTGCTGACGATCCCGCCGGTGCAGAGGCCGCCAAGGCTGCCGCCGCAGCAACTGGCGAGGGGTCCGGCGATCACACTGACGACCCTAAGGCCGCAGGAATGCCAGGCGCTGCACCGAACGCCGACCCGTCTGCCGCTGCCACAGCACCAGGCTCCGAAGAGCCCCAGCCCGGCGTCTACTTGAAGGCCGGCGATGACGTCTTCATCAACCTCCCCTGGGCATCAAGCTCCAGGGCGCCGGTCGAGGGAGAGATCTTCGACGGGGAGGTGCTCGCCTCCGCTGGGCTGACGCTGGTTGACGCGCCAAGAAGCAGCAGCAATGAGCCTAGGACGAGCGGCTGCTGCGGAAGTTGTTGTCGCTCTACCGCGCACGGCAAGCCAAGCTGGAATCCCGCGAGGCACTTGTCGCGAAGGCGGGAGCGTAAATCGAGAAGCGCGCGGAGGAGCTCTGGGGTCTCCACCAGGAAGCTCTCCGATCCTGGGCAGAGGAGCGGGAGCAACTTGCCAAAGCGCAGAAGGCCTTCTTCCTCGAGAATGCTGAAATTAGAGAGCAACAGCGGCTTGCCGCTGAGAAGCTGTCTGCGTAGGAGGGCGAGCTGGCGCAGCGGAAGGTCAATCTTGACGCCCACGAGGAGGAGCTTGCCGCGCGCGAGGAAAAATTTGGCGGAGCCCTCAAGTAAGCGGAAGATGCTGCCGCAGCCGCTGAGGCCGCCAAGAAGGAGCTGGAGACGAAGGTGACGCAGCTGGAAGCCGATCTCGCCGAGAAGGGCAAAGAGCTCAGCGCCGCCAAGGTCTCCAACCTGGATCTTGAGTTGAAGCTGACCACTTTGACCAAGACGCTGGACGGCGCCAAGGAGCAAGAAGCGGCCTTGAAAGAGGAGATCAGGGCCGACAAGGCGCTGCTGGAGAGTGCTGCCGCCACCCAGAATGCTTTCAGGGAGACTATGGAGCACTGGACGGAGAGTCTTGTGAGTGCTGCCGCAGATATCGACAGGGAGCTGGCACAGCTGGGAGTGGAGGATCTCGGGTATCCCTCCGACGAGAACCTCCAACCCAGCGCCAAGCTTGTCTTGTTCTTCAAAGGCGTGGCGACGGCCCTGCAGCGACTCTGGGAGAGGATCCCAAAGCAGCTGGTCAACGAGTCGAGCAAGATCTACGCAGGAGCTCTTCAGAAAGTGTTAGTGAAGGTGGCCTTCCGCAATCCGGGCCTCAACCTCACCAACGTCCTCAACACCCTGCCGCAGGATGCTGATCTGGAGGCGCTCAAGACCCTTGTTGCACCCATTGTGGACAAGGTGAGCGGGATCAAGAGGATCGAGGGCGATCGCGTAGACTAGGCCGCCCGCTTCTTCTTTTCTTGTCGCTGTTTGTCATGTTATGAAAACAATCTGTTAGAGCCGTGACAAGCTATCTTTGTAATATAACTCTATTTCGGGCAATGATTGCAATGTTATTCCCTTTACTTGATTCCTCCCTTTGTATGTTTTTGCCCTACGCTTTTAGGGAACTTGCCGGTGCAGGCACCTGAGCCGCGAGCGCTGAGTGCGGGACGTCAGCAGCCTGCTGGCGGTGCCGCTACCGACAAGAAACCTTGTCGCAACTAGTTGCAGCTCACTTAAGTTGCTGAGCGGACTCGAAACAAAGTAAGGGCGCAACTAGCTACGAGTTGGTTCCTCCGCGCACAGATTTTCCATACAAAGTGCGGTCGTTCAAGGGAGATAACTTAAAAATTAAAAAAAAAATCTGATTGCTCAAACTTTGGCAACTTAGCTTTTCTGTTGCTTGCTTCACGGTAAGGCGAAACTTTCTTGAACGACGCCTCGTCCATACCATTATGTTCTCCTTTCCCCCCGGCAAACTTGTGGGCGAGGGAACCTTCCTTTCCTTGAGAAAAAGAAAGAAGAGAAAATAAAGATATGGAGCCTTGCGGCTCGTTATTGCTTACCGGGGAGTAGGTGCTGCACAAAGTGTCAGATCACATATGCAAAAAATAGAAAGCATGAACTTGACAAGATGTGCGGAGCACATGAGCTTTACTTATGCACGGGGTCTGCGCCCGGCTTTGTACAAAGGATTACATGCAACAGCGGCAAGACTTGTACAAAAGGTGGTTGCCGGAACAGGTTCCGGCAACCGCGCCTTACGGGTAAAACTTACGAAGATGCTCAATGTTCCAGGAGTTGCTCACCGGAATGGCATCTTCGGTCTCAAGGTGGACAGCGCCAGGCCTAGTGACTCATTTCACCCGGTAAGGGCCTTCCCACTTTGGTGTCAACTTGTTGGAATTCTTGGCGGACTGAACACGCCGAAGAACAAGGTCACCTTCCTCGAGACTTCTGGCATTAACTTTGCGGCTATGGTAGCGGTGCAAAGCTTGCTGGTAGCGAGCAGCTCGTACAGCAGCCTGAAGATGGTCTTCCTCAAGGAGCAGCGCATCATCTTGTCGCAGCTGCTCTTGCTCAAGCTCATCATAAGCAAGCACTCGAGGTGACCCGTATACAAGTTTCATGGGGAGAACTGCCTCTGCTCCATAGACTAGAGCGAAAGGTGTCTGGCCAGTGGCTCGATTTGGCGTCGTCCAGATCGACCAAAGAACCATCGGCAGCTCCTCGATCCAGTTTCTTCCGCACTTGTGCAGCCTGTCGAAAGTCCTGGTCTTGAGCCCGCGCAGCACTTCAGCATTTGCCCTCTCCGCTTGACCGTTGCTTCTCGGGTGAGCAACAAAAGCGAAGCAGACCTTGGCGCCAAGATCTTGGACGTACTGCATGAAGGTGCGGCTCGTGAATTGCGTACCGTTGTCGGTTATTATCCTGTTAGGGATCCCGAAGCGGCAAACAATCGACCTGAAGAACTTGACAGCTGACTGTGCTGTCACCTTTCTCACTGGTTCCACTTCCGGCCACTTTGTGAACTTGTCGATTGCAACGTACAAGTACTCAAAGCCCCCGACTGCTCGGGGAAAAGGGCCGAGGATGTCGAGCCCCCAGACCGAAAATGGCCAGGATAAAGGGATCGTCTAGAGAGCTTGAGCTGGTTGGTGTATCTGCTTGGAATGGAACTGGCTCGCTTCACACTTGGTTACTTGTGCAGTTGCACCCTGGAGGGCTGTCGGCCAAAAGAAACCTTGCCGGAATGCTTTGCCGGCAAGTGCTCTTGCGCCAATGTGGTGACCACATATGCCTCCATGTATCTCTGCCAACAGCTTTTGTCCGTCTTCCCGGTGAATAAACTTCAATTTCACACCGTTGAGTCTTCTTGTGTACAGTGTCTTGTCGACAAACTGGTACATACTTGACTGCCGGGCTACTCTTTCCGCTTCTTCTTGCTCTTCGGGAAGTTCTCCTGTTTGAAGGAAACGGACAATCCGCTGTGCCCATGCTGGAGCTTGTGGCTCGACAACAAGGACTAAAGGCAAATCTGCGGCTGTGGGAACATCCGCTTCTACGGCGAGAATCTGTGGCTCTGCCAGAGCTTGACATTCCCCGGCAAGCTTGCCGGAGAAAAACTTGTCAGGAGCTTCTGCTTCAATGGAACAAACCCTGGGGCTTGCCGGAGCGGACTGCTCCTCAGCGCAAGGCAAATCTGTTGCTGGGGGAACGTCCGCCTCTACGGCGAGAACCTGCGGCTCTCCGGAGCTTGACGTTCCTCGGCAAGCTTGCCAGAGCAAAACTTGCCGGGAGCTTCTTCTTCAATGGAACAAACCCTAGGGCTTGCCGGAGCGGACTGCTCCTCAGCGCAAGGCAAATCTGTTGCTGTGGGAACGTCCGCCTCTATGGCGAGAACCTGCGGCTCTGCCGGAGCTTGACGTTCCCCGGCAAGCTTGCCAGAGCAAAACTTGCCAGGAGCTTCTACTTCAACAGAACAAACCTAGGGCTTGCCGGAGCAGACTGCTCCTCAGTGCTCTTGGCGTTGATCTTGGGGACCTTCTTGGCGGCGGCTTCGGGAAGCTCTGCCGGCAAATAGTCACCAGAAATCAACTTCCTCTTCTTGCTCTGTCCAGTTGATGTCGTTACAGACAGTTGAGTCAGCTTGAGCACAAAGATCCCTGGTTCCACAGGTAACTTAAGTGCGGTGCACTTTGACAGGCGATCGGCAATGGCGTTCTGAGCTCTTGGAACATGCTCCATCTGTAGGCCGTCAAAGTGCTCTTCTAGCTTTCTCACTTCATCGACGTAGGCTTCCATCAACGGACTCTGATAGCTCTTGTTCACTTGGTGGACGACAAGCTGCAAGTCACCCCTGACAATGAGCTTCTTGATCCCAAGGTCTGCCGCTATCCTGAGACCGGCAAGCAAGCCTTCATACTCTACAGTATTGTTTGTCGCTTGCTCCTTGGGGAAGTGCATCTGGACTACGTACTTGAGGTGCTCTCCGGTGGGTGCGACAAGCAGCACGCCAGCGCCGGCGCCTTGCAGCGAAAAGGCACCATCAAAGTACATCAGCCACTCTTTGCTTGCTTCTTTGACGGGGATGCTCATTTCAGGAATTTCTTCATCTGGTGTTGGCGTCCATTCTGCTATGAATTCTGCCAATGCTCTGCTTTGGATAGTTGAAGTACTCTCAAACTTGAGGCCAAAGCTTGACAGTTCCAGTGCCCACTCAACAATCCTGCCTGTCGCTTCTGGATTCTGTAGTATCCTCTTCAGCGGAAAGCGAGTGACAACTGTGATGTCATGTGCTTGGAAGTAATGGCGCAGCTTTCTCGAGGCCATGAGAAGGCCGAAAAGCAATTTCTGCACACCAGAGTACCTTGACCTAGCCCCCTGCAGAAGGGAACTGACAAAGTAAACTGGGCGCTGCACCATTCTCTTCTATATCTCCTCGTGCGTCTGCGCAGATCCATCCTTGTCGGGACCAGAGCTTGCCGGGGAAGCCCCCTGCTTGTTGCTGGATGCGTCTGCCGTGGTTGCTGGCTCTTCATCTGCCTCCCTCTCTGCTACTAACGCAACACTAACCACTTGATTGGTTGCCGCTATATACAGCGGCAACTTCTCTTGTGGCTTAGGTGCGACAAGTATTGGAGTGGAGGACAGGTATCTCTTCAAGTCCTGCAGCGCAGCCTCCGCTTCCGGAGTCCATTTCATTGGACATGCCTTTTTCAATATTTTGAAAAACGGCAGGGCGCGCTCTACAGACCTAGAAATAAACCTGCTGAGAGCAGCCACGCAACCGGCAAGTCTTCGTACATCCTTGACGCGCTTGGGTGCTTCAATCTGCTCAATGGCCTTGATCTTGTCGGGATTGGCTTCGATTCCCCGCTGAGACACGAAGAACCCGAGAAGCTTGCCGGAGGGGACTCCAAACACACACTTCTCAGGGTTGAGCTTGAGGCTGATCTTGCGCAGATTTGCAAAGGTCTCGTCTAAATCTTGAATCAGAGTTGCCTTGTCCTTGCTCTTGACCACTATGTCATCCATGTAGGCTTCCACATTTCTGTGTATTTGTGGCTCAAGAGCGACATGGACTACTCTTGCAAATGTTGAACCAGCATTTTTTAAACCGAAAGGCATCCGTATGAAACAGTACGTGCCACATGGAGTGATGAATGCGGTCTTCTCCTCATCCTCTTCTGCCATGAAGATCTGATGGTATCCTGAGTATGCGTCAAGAAATGAAAGCAAATCACATCCGGCCGTGGAGTCAACAATCTGGTCAATGCGCGGCAATGGAAATGGGTCTTTGGGACAAGCTTTGTTAATATCGGTAAAGTCGATACAAAGTCTCCATTTCCCGTTCGCCTTGCGCACGACTACAGGATTGGCCAACCACGTAGGATGGAGCACTCCTCTGACAAGGCCTGCTGCTTCCAACTTCTTGATCTCTTCTGCGATGAATTCTTGGCGCTCCACTGCTTGCTTCCTGACCTTCTACTTGATGGACCGCGCATGAGGACAAACGGCAAGATGATGCTCAATTACTTTGCTGGGAACACCGGGGATGTCAGACGGTTGCCACGCAAACACGTCGACATTCGCCCGCAGGAAAGCAATGAGCGCACTTTCCTATTTAGGGTCGAGAGTGGCACTGATGGTGAAGGTACCACCAGTGCCGTCCTCCTTGGCGGACACCTTCTTGGTCTCTAGCGGAGCTGCCATTGTCTTCTTACACTTGCCGGTGGAGCTCGATGGTGCGTCCTCGACGGCAGCGCAGCACTCCGAAGAGGTGCGCTTGTCGGAGTGGGCATCAGAGCTCTTGCCGGACTTGGTCTTCTTCTTCCCCCCGGGAGCTTCAACGCCAAGTGATTTGCGATCTGTTGCGGCTGCCGCTTCCAGGTAGATCTTGTCGGCGCAGATAAAAGCATCTTTCTTGTAGCCAGGGACAAAGATGACGCTTATCGGGCCTGGCATCTTCAGCATATTGTATGCGTAGTGAGAGGCTGCCATGAACTTGGCGAGTGCTGGACGGCCGAGTATCCCATTGTAAAGTAATGGAAAATCGGCAACGTCAAAAGTGACCCTCTCAGTCCTAAATTTCAACTCGCTGCCAAATGTCACTGGCAACGTGACCTTCCCCTTCGGCTTGCTCCTTCCCGGGTTGATTCCTTGGAATGTGTCGGTCTCTTCAAGCTCGCTGTCAGGGATCTGGAGTTTCTGGAGTACAGCGGAGGAGATCAGGTTCAAGCCGGCCCCGCCATCAACTAGCATCTTAGTGACCTTGAGGTTGCGGATAGTTGGTGAAACCAACATCGGCAAGCACCCGACCGCAGTTGTGCGATCAGGGTGGTCCTCAATATCAAAGATGATAGGCGTGCTGGACCATTTCAGAAGCTTGCGCGACTCGACAGGTGGTTCCGCCGCATTGACTTCCTGCACCCACTGCTTGAGTTGGCGGTGTGAAGTATGCAGAGAAGCACCACCGTCAACGCACAATACCTTTGTGGCTTTCTGGAACTCCTGCTCACTGGTCTCGACATCATCCATGTCTTCGTCGTCGTCGTGATCTTCATCCTTGTCGCGGCCGCGGGGAGGTCTGTCTCCTTGCCGCTGCTTGGCCTTGCCGCGGTGTCCTCCCCGGCCGGCGCGCTTCTTGCCGGATTCTCCAGCGCCTCCTTGGGTCCTCTCCTTGTCGCGCTGCTCGTATTCAGCCTTTTGCTGCTAGACAAGCTGTTCGACCTTCTTGCAACTCTGGAGGTCATGGCCCTTGGTGCGGTGGATCTTGCAGTACTGCTTGTCGGTGCCGTCCTGCTTGTCGGCGACCGCCACAGCCTGGCAGTTCGTGCATGCGGCAATCTCTTTGCCGGAGCTACCAACTTTGGCTTTCTTGGCGCCACCTTCGTTGCCGAACTGCTCAACGACTAGCGCATCTTTGCCTTTCTTCTTCCTGTTCCGCCGCCGGTTTTTCTTTGCCGGGGCAGCATCCTCGCTGTCAGATCCTTCTGCTCCTGTATTCTCTCCGGGGAGTTTCCTCCCTTCCTCAGCACGTGCACACTTGTCGGCCAGGGCATACAGCTCACTGACGCCCCTGATCTTGCACATCGCCATCTCCTCCCGCATCCTGCGGTTACGCACGTTCTAATGGAACGCGCTGATGACCGCGGCAGGGTGGACATCTGGGATGTTGTGCTGTACACGGCTGAATCTCTGAATGTACTTGCGCAGGGGCTCTCCTTCCTTCTGGGCGAGCAGATGAAGGTCACTCTCTTGGCCATGAGGTTTGTGGCCGCCTGTAAAGGCGCCGACAAACTGATGGCATAAGTCTGCCCAGGAGGATATGGAGTTGTCCGGCAAGTGCATGAGCCAGGACCTGACGTTGGGCTTGAGCACCAGCGGGAAGTAGTTGGCAAGGATCTTGTCGTCCCGTCCCCCGGCAGCCTGCACCGCGATGGTGTAGATGCTGAGGAACTCCGACGGATGCGACTTGCCGTCGTACTTCTCTGGTACGTCTGGCTTGAAATTCTTCATGCTGGGCCACTGGACTTGCTGCAGCTCATGAGTAAACGCAGGGCAACCTACCGCGTACGGCAAGCCGCCTGGTTCCCCTGGCGCATGCATGTCGACAGAAGGCCCAGCGCGCTGGTCCGATTGACGTCGCGCTTCTCTTTGGCGCTCGATGCGAGTACGAGCGTCTTCTTGCTGTCGTTCGTGAAGAACTTGGCGCTGATCGCGACGAGCTCGTGGATCTGATGACGTGGTGGAGTCGCTGTCGAGGTGGATCCGGCGAGTCAGTGATCTTGGCCTTCGGGGCGGAGAGTGCACAGTGGTTGCACCCCCGCCGGTCTTGTCGCCACCGGCTCGTGCCTGGCTGACTAGCCGCGGCTGCGACGTGCTCGGCTGCTGTTGAGTGTCGCTATTGGCAAAGCCGATGAGACTCTGAATGGTGGCCCTCCAGTCATCGATCTTGTCTGCCGTTGGAGGGTAGTCCAGGAGCAGTTGAGCTCGCGCCAAAGCTTCCGCTGGAGTGGCGGGTGGCGGTGGCGAACGGTGCGAGGAGCGGGATATGCTCGGACTTCTAACTATGTTAGAAGGAGCAGTGTCCCGTCCAGGCGACCGTGCCTCACTCGTGCCAGCATGTTGGCGTGCATGCTGGTCTTGAGCGCTCCGAGACCCACTAGCTCGATCTTGGTCCAACAAACGCATGGTACTGAGAGCACCATGACGCTGCCGGTCCCGCGCCTCCTGAGATGGGCGCGGTGCATGCACGGACGCCGAGGTCTTGGAGTGCGCCCGGTCGTTGTGGGAGCCGGCTACATCGTCGATGGGCAGCGCAGCCTTGTCCTTGGACCTGGCAGCACCGTGAGCTCCCTCGTCGACGCTCGTTCTTCCGCCGGTGTCTGCGCCATCAGCCGTTTGCTCCGGCGGTGGTGGGTTCGGCGCGGACGGAGCAGCCGCCTCCGAAGCCTTCTTCTTCGGCGGCATGTCGATGAAGATGATGAAGATCTAGCGCGCGTGAACGCTGGATCTGGTTCACACAACCTCGACGCCCTCCTACCTGGCATGCCAAAGATGCCGGGGTTCAGATCCATGAGCACCTATGGGACCGGTGGACCGAGTCCCTTTCGGTTCGGCGGGGGCGGAGGTCGCACGAAGAGCGGATCGAGGCGAAGCACACGAGCAGTTTACCCAGGTTCGTGCCACACGGATGCGTAAAACCCTACTCCTGCTTTGTGGATTTTATTGAGTTCTTGCTCGGGAGCGCGGAGTGCTACAGTACACTCCAGCAGCTAACGAGACCGAGTGTGAGTGTTCTCTTTCTCCTAACCAGCCAACTAACCCCCTCTATGTTGCGCACGGGCCTCCTTTTATATGCTCAAGGGGTCACCGACAGGTGGCAACGTAGACAAGGGTAAAAATGGAAAGGTGCTGCGGTAGGTACAGCTACCTACTATAGTGTATCATACATAACCCTGACAGCAGGGGACAAGGCTATTAAATGCCCGTCTGCTTCGTCTAAATAGTGCAAAAGGGACCGTCAGGGACGCCACCGCTTGCCACGATGGCAATCTTGTCAGTGCCGCTTGCCACCGCGCACCCCTGGCTGCACAGCCTCCCGCCATGTATGCCTGGAAGGGTCCCAGAGCGACACGTTGATGGATGTGCTGGAGCGCGGGCACAGAGTGGTAGCTTGCCGCGGCAAGCGCCTTGCCGCAGTCATTGTCTTGTCGCGTCCGGGATCTTGTCGCTCACCAGGCCTTGCCGGGACGCGTGGCGCGTCGCGGCAAGTTCTTTGAGGTGCCTTGGTTGGCCTTCCCGGCAAGCTCCTCTTGCCGGGGTCTCGAGATGCCTTTGTTGGCCTTCCCGGCAAGCTCCTCTTGTCGGGGTCTTGTCTCCTTGGCTTGGATACTTTGTTCTTGAATGGCTCGAAAGGAACCATGGAGGACCTTGGCGGTCACCTGGCAAGCCTTGCCGCGGGATGCTGCGACTGCCCGTGCACAAGTTCGGGATACTAGGGTACCCCTACTCTAGTACACCGACAATCATCTTTCAACATAGTTTTTCTCTAGGATCATATCAAAAATAACCGGGGAGCTACACGCGAACAATTGATCTACAACATAGATATGCAATACTATTAGGACTAAGTTCATGCTAAATTAAAGTTCAATTAATCATATTACTTAAGAACTCCCACTTAGATAGACATCCCTCTAATCATCTAAGTGATCACATGATCCATATCAACTAAACCATGTCCGATCATCACGTGAGATGGAGTAGTTTTCAATGGTGAACATCACTATGTTGATCATATCTACTATATAATTCACGCTCGACCTTTCGGTCTCAGTGTTCCGTGGCCATATCTGCATATGCTAGGCTCGTCAAGTTTAACCTGAGTATTCTGCGTGTGCAAAACTGGCTTGCACCCGTTGTATGTAAACGTAGAGCTAATCACACCCGATCATCACGTGGTGTCTCAGAACAACGAACTGTAGCAATGGTGCATACTCAGGGCGAACACTTATACCTTGAAATTTAGTGAGAGATCATCTTATAATGCTACCGCCGAACTAAGCAAAATAAGATGCATAAAGGATAAACATCACATGCAATCAATATAAGTGATATGATATGGCCATCATCATATTGTGCCTTTGATCTCCATCTCCAAAGTACTGTCATGATCTCCATCATCACCGGCATGACACCATGATCTCCATCATCTTGATCTTTAACAACGTGTCGTCACATGGTCGTCTCACCAACTATTGCTCTTGCAACTATTGCTATCGCATAGCGATAAAGTAAAGCAATTATATGGCGCTTGTATCTTATGCAATAAAGAGACAAGCATCAGGCTCTGCCAGTTGCCGATAACATTAACAAAACATGATCATCTCATACAACAATTTATATCCCATCATGTCTTGACCATATCACATCACAACATGCCCTGCAAAAACAAGTTAGACGTCCTCTACTTTGTTATTGCAAGTTTTACATGGCTGATATGGGCTTAGCAAGAACCGTTCTTACCTACGCATCAAAAACCACAACACGGTATAGTGATTTATTTTTTATCTTCAGAAAGAACCCTATTCATAGAAAGAACCCTATTCATTGAATCTAATTCAACTAAAGTTGGAGAAACAGACACCCACTAGCCACCTATGTGCGAAGCACGTTGGCAGAACCAGTCTTGCGTAAGCGTACGCGTAATGTCGGTCTGAGCTGCTTCATCCAACAATACCACTAAATCAACAATCAACTAGTGACGGCAAGCAATATGTATATACCCATGCCCACAACTCCTTTGTGTTCCACTCGTGCATATAACATCTACGCATAAACCTGCCTCGGATACCACTGTTGGGGAACGTAGTAATTTCAAAAAAATTCCTACGCACATGCAAGATCCATCTAGGTGATGCATAGCAACAAGAGGGGAGAGTGTTGTCCATGTACCCTCGTAGACCATAAGCGGAAGCATTATGACAACGCGGTTGATGTAGTCGTACGTCTTCATGATCTGACCGATCCTAGAACCGAAGGTACGACACCTCCCCAATATGCACATGTTAAGCTCGGTGACGTCCCACAAACTCTAGATCCAGCTGAGTGTCGAGGGAGAGCTTCATCAGCACGACGGCGTGATGACAGTGATAATGAAGTTACCGACGCAGGGCTTCGCCTAAGCACTACAACGATATGACCAAGGTGGAAATCTATGGATGGGGGCATCGTACACGGCTAAACAATCAACTTGTGTGTCTATGGGGTGCCCCCTCCCCACGTATATAAAGGAGGGAGGGAGGAAGAGGCCGGCCTAGGAGGAGGCGCGCCCAAGGGGGGCAATCCTACTCCAAGTAGGTTTGCCCCCCCCCTTTCCTATTCCTACTAGAAGAAGGAGGAAAGAGGAGGAGGGGAGAAGGAAAGATGGGGCCAGCCCCCAAACCCTAAACCAATTCGGTTTGGGCCTAGGGGGGAGCGGCCCACACCTTGCTTGCTACCCTCTTTCTTCACTAGGGCCCAATAAGGCCCATAGACTCCCCGGGGGGTTCCGGTAACCTCCAGGTACTCCGAGAAATACTCGATACACTTCGGAAGCCTTCCTGTGTCCAAATATAACCTACCAATATATCAATCTTTATGTCTCGACCATTTCGAGACTCATCGTCATGTCCATGATCACATTCGAGACTCCAAACTACCTTCGGTACATCAAAACACTTAAACTCATAATACCGATCGTCATTGAATGTTAAGCGTGCGGACCCTACGGGTCCGAGAACTATGTAGACATGACCGAGACATACTTCCGATCAATAACCATTAGCGGAAACTGGATTCTCATATTGGTTCCTACATATTCTACGAAGATCTTTATCGGTCAAACCGCATAACAACATACGTTGTTCCCTTTGTCATCGGTATGTTACTTGCCCGAGATTCGATCATCGGTATCATCATACCTAGTTCAACCTCGTTACTGGAAAGTCTCTTTACTTGTTCCGTAATGCATCATCTCGTAAATTACTCATTAGTCGCACTGCTTGCAAGGCTTATAGTGATGTGCATTACCGAGAGGGGCCAGAGATACCTCTCCGACAATCGGAGTGATAAATCCTAATCTCGATCTATGCCAACTCAACAAACACCATCGGAGACACCTATAGAGCATCTTAATAATCACCCAGTTACGTTGTGACATTTGATAGCACACTAAGTGTTCCTCCGGTATTCGGGAGTTGCATAATCTCGTAGCGATAGGAACATGTATAAGTTATGAAGAAAGCAATAGAAACAAACTAAACGATCATAGTGCTAAGCTAACGGATGAGTCTAGTCCATCACATCATTCTCTAATGATGTGATCCTGTTCATCAAATGACAACACATGTCCATGGTAGGAAACTTAACCATCTTTGATTAATGAGTTAGTCAAGTAGAGGCATACTAGGGACACTTTGTTTGTCTATGTATTCACACATGTACTAAGTATCCGGTTAATACAATTCTAGCATGAATAATAAACATTTATCATGATATAAGGAAATATAAATAACAACTTTATTATTGCCTCTAGGGCATATTTCCTTTATCAGCTACCATACCTATTGGTATTCGTGAAGATGTGCCCGTTGTTGCTGCTAGTGTTACTATTTTGACTGACTTTGTTATACTTGAGATGCCCGAGGACGACAACATGTCATTTATCCTTGGTAGACCCTTCTTGAATACTACAGGGGCTGTTATTGATTGCAATAAAAGCAAGGTCACTTTTCATATCAATGGTAATGAACAGACGGTGCACTTTCTGAAGAAACAATTCCAAGTGAATGGTATTAATGTTATTGAAAAATCTCTGACAATCACTATTGGAATTTTTCAACTACCTCTACCTAGTGCCAAAAGAAATATGAAATGCTTGTTGTTGGGGATATTCATATCCCTGGTGAGGTAACTTAGTGATTTACGAAAGTTCTTCGCTCTCATGCTAATCGAAAGTTGTTGTTAATAAGACTTGATCAACCTTATTAATGGATCATTTTTTGAGAGGTATAAAGTTGATGAATTTAGTAAGCACTACCTTCTGTTCCTATCTTTTGTTTTCTATTTTTATTAGTTAAATAAAATAAAATGCCATGTTTTGTTTGTTTTCTGGATTTCCCATGCAATAAAAAATGACCCAAAAATAAATGTTCTCAGAATGATCTAAAGATTTAATACAAATTTTTCTGAATATTTAAGAATTTCTGGTGCAAATAATATCAGAGGGAGGTGCACCAGGTCGGCACAACCCACCTGGGCGCGCCAGGACACCCAGGCGTGCCCTGGTGGGTTGTGGTCCCCACATGGGCCCCTTGACTTATCTCTTCACACCACATGTAACGCCTTCGATGCGGCTATAGCTCCCACGTGTCGAGGCACGACTTAGAGGCATAACCGCATTGAAAGCAATGTCGCAAGTTAGGCAATCATTCACAACATCCCATGTAATATAGATAATAAAAGGGGAAGGTACATAGTTGGCTTACACTCGCCACGTCAATCAAAGTACATAAATAGCATTACAACATTCAAACACTCATGGACCGACTACGACGCCAAAATAAAAGATAAACCCAACATGCGACATGGTCCCGATCACCCCAACTGGGCACCACTACTGATCATCAGGGAAAGACACGTAGTAACGGCGTGAGTCCTCGTCGAACTCCCACTTGAGCTCAAGCGTGTCATCTGGAGCGGAATCATCAGGCCCTGCATCTGTTTTGGAAGTAATCTGTGAGCCACAGGGACTCAACAATCTCGCACCCTCGCGATCAAGACTATTTAAGCTTGTAGGTAAGGCAAGGTAAGTATATGTGGAGCTGCGGCAAGCGACTAGCATATATGGTGGCTATCCTATTCGCAAATGAGAGCGAGAAGAGGAGGCAAAGCGCGAGTGAGAAACTAGAGAGCAACCTGCGCAAGCATTACTCCAACACCGTGTTCACTTCCCGGACTCCACCGAGAAGAGACCATCACGGTAACTCACACTGTTGATTCATTTTAATTAAGTTAAGGTTCAAGTTGTCTACAACCAGACATTAACAAATTCCCATCTGCCCATAACCGCGGGCACGGTTTTCGAAAGTTCAAATCCCTGCAGGGGAGTCCCAACTTAGCCCATGACAAGCTCTCACGGTCAACGAAGGAATAGACCTTCTCCCAAGACATTCCGATCAGACTCGGTATCCCGGTTCTACAAGACACTTCGACAAGTTAAAACAAATCCAGCAACACCGCCCGAATGTGTCGACAAATCCCGATAGGAGCTGCACATATCTCGTTCTCAGGGCACACTCAGATGAGCCAGACGTCGGGTAGGCCAGCCCAGAGTTGCCCATGGTAGCCTCGGACATTGCTCGGTTGGACCAACACTCAAAGGAACACTGGCCCGGGGGGGTTTAAATAAGATGACCCTCGGGCTCCGGAAACCCAAGGGAAAAAGAGGCTAGGTGGCAAATGGTAAAAGCAAGGTTGGGCATTGCTGGAAAAGCTTTAATCAAGGTGAACTATCAAGGGGTTCCCATTATCACCCAACCGCGTAAGGAACGCAAAAATCCGGGAACATAACACCGATATGACGGAAACTAGGGCGGCAAGAGTGGAACAAAACACTAGGCGAGAGGCCGAGCCTTCCACCCTTTACCAAGTATATAGATGCATTAAGATAACATGGCAATATAATGATATCCCAACAAGTAAATAATGTTCCCACAAGGAACGGTCTCCAATCTCCACCTGCAACTAGCAACGCTATAAGAGGGGTTGAGCAAAGCGGTGACATAGCCAATCAACGGTTTGCAAGGACATGGTGGGTTAGAGGTTTGACATGGCAATTTGGGAGGCATGAAAAGAAAGTGGTAGGCACCGTAGCATAGGCATAGCAAAAGAGCGAGCATCTAGCATAGCAAAGATAGTAGTGATTTCAAGGGTATGATCATCTTGCCTGCAAAGTTGTCAGAGTTGACTGGATCCTCGAAAGCAAACTCAACGGGCTCCTCGTTAGCGAACTCGTCTCCCGGCTCTACCCAAACAAGAAAAACAAGCAACATGGGCACAATCAACCACGTGCAAACTCAAACAACATGATGTGAAGATGGTATGCTATGCGGGATGCAAAATGTGATGCATATGCAAGATTTGACAAGGAATGCATGAACCTGGCCTCAACATGGGAATCCAAGTGTGCCACTGGAAAGGTGAGATGAAATCGCTTGAAAACGATATAAAGAACGCCAGAATCAGAGTTACGGTTTGGAAATGGCAAGCAATTCAAATATGACCACGTTCTGCGATTTATAGCAAGTAGCCAACTAGATGCAACAAGATGAACATGCTACAACACCCAAACATGACAACAAAATACATGGCGGGGATCCTCTCATGATGCTTAACAAAATACTAGCACTAAGCTATGGCCAATTCATCCATTTATAGGTTCAAACAAGCATGGCAAAAATGCATTTGGTAAACAAATTTCAGACTTAGTGAAATTAACACTTGTCTGGAATTTCAGATCAGATAGCACTCTTTGGAGCATGAAAACTATATGCTACAGGACCTGAACATGGCAAAGTAAAGCATGGAATGGAGCTACTCAAAGAGCTTAACAAAAGTCCCTTACTGTCCTTGAGCCAAAAGGGATCAGAAAATACAATGCAAGCAGGTGAGCATGCACGGATCAACTACAACATCCTCGGCAAAATTGCTAACAAGTAGACAATCTGCCCAGATTCATGAAATGACAAAAGTAGAGCTCGATTGACTCGAGCTAGGGTGCTCCATAATTGCAAACAAATACATGGATCGATAGAGCACTACAAGATTAACAAAACATCCTTACTAATCATCCTCAAAAGAGGCACGGGAAACAACATGAACATATGGCATAATGAAATAAACAGATCAAGGACTTAGTGGAATTGCTAAATCCCTGAAATAAGTATTAACGAATACTCCACTTTGCAAGCTTGTGATAGTCACCACACACATCACAAAAATACATGGGGTGCACCTCTGGATAGATGGCAAAACATATAACAAAACTCATGAAGAGCTCAGGGGCATATCACGCACACAATAATCATGGCAAAAATGCCAAATATCTAATTGGAGCAGCAGATCTGACAAATATCTCAAATAGCATTCTTCTAACAGCATTTCGGGCATCAAGATGAACCCAAATGAAAATGATGCAATGAGATGAAATAATGTACTCTCTGGGACGAACATTTTCATATGCTATATGCCCAAAACGGAGCTACGGATGCGGAGTTACGGCATGCCAAAGTATGCAAAAAAAGTTATCAAGGATTAGGGTTAGGGTCAACCAATCCAGATCTGGAGTTCGTCTGCACGCGAACCGAGGCACTTCGGCGAGCTTGAACCGGCTCCGGCGAGCTAGAAGAAAATGGCGGGGAGGCGAGGGAGAGGCGGATCCGGCCTCTCCCGACCGGATCTGGAGGCGGGCGGCGAGGGACGAGGCTGCGGTGGCCGGAGAGCTACTCCGGCAAGGCGGCGCGATGGTGCGGCGACCTCGGGGAAGCACGCCGTTGCAGGCTCGCGGCAGCCGGGGTTGAAGCAGGCAGCGAGGTCGGGCGCGGGGCGCGGCCCGGCTCACGGCGAGGAGGGCCCGGCTCAGGCCGAGCGGGCCGGCGATGGAGACGAGAGCGGCGCGACATGTGGCGAGCCCCCAGTGGCGCTGGGCGGCGTCTGGCGCGAGAACGGACATGTCCGGCGCGCTGCGGGGAAAATGGATAGGGTTAGGGGGGAAGAGACCCGGGATTTCGAGAGGGGATCTATATATAGGCATAGAGGGAGCTAGGAAGCTCAAAATGGAGTGCGGTTTTCGGCCACGCGATCGTGATGAAACGCTCTAGAGGATGGAGAGGGTTTTGGTGGGTTTTGGGCCAACTTGGAGAGGTGTTGGGCTGCAACACACACGAGGCCTTTTCGGTCCCTCGGTTAACCGTTGGAGCATCAAACGAAGTCCAAATGGTACGGAACTTGACAGGCGGTCTATCGGTAATAAACCAAGGCAGCTTGGCAAGTCTCGGTCCAATCCGGAAATTTTTAATCCCCACAAACAAAATAAAGGTAGAAACGACCACCGGAGGAGAACGAAGCGCCAGAATGCAAAACGGACAACGGGGAAAATGCTCGAATGCATGAGATGAACACGTATGCAAATGCAATGCACATGATGGCATGATATGAGATGCATGACAATGACAACAACACACGGAGACAAAAACGCGAACCCGAGAAAATAAAATAACTTAACGCTGGAAATGGCAAGAGTTGGAGTACATATTAGGAAAATCATATCCGGGGTGTTACAACACTCCACCACTACGAAAGGATCTTGTCCCGAGATCTAGGACTGAAATAACGCCGGGTATTCAGAACGGAGGTGATCCTCGCATTCCCAGGTAGCTTCACGGTCGGAATGGTGTGACCACTTGACTTTGAGGAATTTGATTGACTTGTTGTGAGTCTTGCGTTCAGTCTCTTCAAGAATAGCAACGGGGTGCTCACGATAAGAGAGATCTTCTTGGAGCTCAATGTCCTCGAAGTTGATGGTGCGGTCAGGAGTCTTGAAGCACTTTCGGAGCTGAGAGACATGGAACACGTCATGCACATTTGCAAAGTTTGAAGGAAGCCTGAGTTGACATGCGAGATCGCCTCTCTTGCTGACAATCTTGAAAGGTCCCACATATCTGGGGGCAAGCTTCCCTTTGATACCGAAGCGACGAGTACCTTTCATTGGAGAGACACGGAGCTAAACATGATCTCCGATCTCGAAAGCCAAATCACGGTGCTTACTATCATAGTAGCTCTTCTGGCGGGATTGGGCTACTTTGAGGTTATCTCGAATGACTTTGCACATTTCCTCTGCCTTTGTGATTAAGTCATTACCGAAAAGCTGACGTTCACCGGTTTCAGACCATTTGAGAGGGGTACGGCACTTCCTGCCATACAGAATTTCAAATGGGGCCTTGCCCGAACTTGCTTGAAAACTGTTGTTGTAGGAGAATTCAGCATAAGGAAGACAATCCTCCCACTTCATGCCGAAGGAGATCACACAAGCCCTGAGCATATCTTCAAGAATCTGATTGACACGCTCGACTTGACCGCTAGTTTGAGGATGGAAAGCTATGCTTAAGCGGATGTTGGTTCCCATGGCCTTCTGAAAAGAATCCCAAAACTTGGAGGTAAAGATGCTGCCACGGTCTGAAGAGATCACTTGTGGAATACCGTGCAGAGAGACAATTCGAGAGGTATAGAGTTCTGCCAATTGAGCTACAGTGATTGACTCTTTGATAGGCAGAAAATGAGCCACATTGGTGAGTTTGCCGATGACAACGAATATAGCATCATCGCCACGCTTGGACTTTCGAAACCCAGTCACGAAGTCCATCTCAATGTGGTCAAACTTCCATTCTGGAATGGCAAGAGGTTGGAGGAGACCAGCTGGCCTTTGGTGTTCTGCCTTCACTCTTCTGCAGACATCACACTCATTCACGAATTGAGCAATCTCGCGCTTCATTCGAGTCCACCAATAAGCCTGCTTGAGGTCCTGATACATCTTCGTGCTCCCAGGGTGAATGGAGAGGAGAGAATTGTGAGCCTAGTTCATGATCACTTTACGAAGGTCACCTTCGGGCACAACAATACTATCCTCAAAGAAGAGAGTATCCTTGTCATCAAGGCGGTAGCACTTGTACTTGGGTTGACTCTTGGCAATCCCAATCCTCACCTTCTTCACCATAGCATCAAGAAGTTGGGCTTGGCGAATCTGGTCTTCCAAGGTAGGAGAGACTTGAAGGTTGGCGAGGAAACCTTGAGGAACAACTTGCAGATTAAGTTTGCGGAAAGCTTCACAAAGCTCGGGTTTATAAGGCTTGAGAATCAGACTATTGCAATAAGCCTTCCTGCTCAATGCGTCAGCAATCACATTGGCCTTGCCTGGAGTATACTCGATAATCGGATTATACTCTTGAATCATTTTGTCCCATCGAGTCTGCCTAAGGTTGAGATTAGGCTGAGTGAAGATGTACTTGAGACTCTTGTGGTCAGTGAAGATGTCCACTTTTCTTCCCAATAAGAGATGTCTCCAAGTCAAAAGAGCATGCACAACTGCCGCCAACTCGAGATCATGAGTGGGGTAGTTCTTCTCGTTGGGCTTCAACTGGCGAGAGGTATAAGCCACAACTTTCTTCTCTTGCATCAACACTGCGCCAAGACCTTGGAGAGAGGCATCACAAAAGACCTCGTACGGCTTGGATTCATCAGGCAGAGTCAGAACTGGAGCAGTGACCAATTTCTCTTTCAAAGTGTTGAAAGCAATGTCACACTCCGGAGACCAAACGTACTTGACATGCTTCTGGAGAATATTTGAGAGAGGCTTCGCGATCTTAGAAAAGTTTTCAACGAATCTTCGACAGTAGCTTGCGAGACCGAGGAAGCTACAGAGTTGCTTCATGTTCTGAGGAGGTTCCCAATTCACAATTGCAGACACCTTCTCAGGATTCACCGCAATGCCCTTGGCAGAGATGATATGGCCAAGATAAAGAACCTCGTCGAGCCAAAATTCGCACTTGGAGAACTTGGTGTAGAACTGGTGTTCCCTGATCTTATTGAGTACCAAACGCAAGTGCTTGGCTTGATCTTCTTTGTTCTTCGAGAAAACCAGAATATCGTCGAGATAGACCAAAACGAAGTCATTGGTGTAGGCGTTGAAGATGAAGTTCATCATGCGAGAGAACGTCGGAGGAGCATTGACGAGGCCAAAAGACATGACAATGTATTCATATGAACCAAAGCTTGTCCTGAAAGCCGTCTTGGGAATATCTTGCTCACGGATTCGAATCTGATGATAACCCATACAGAGATCAAGCTTTGAGAATACTTGGGCACCTTTGAGTTGTTCGATCAGCTCGTTGATGTTGGGAAGTGGGTATTTGCTCTTGATGGTCTTCTTGTTCAATGGACGGTAGTCAACACAAAGTCGGTCCGTTCCATCCTTCTTCTTCACAAAAAGAACACCACAACCCCACGGAGAAGAACTAGGCCGGATGAGACCCATTCTCTCTTGAATATCGAGTTGCTTCTTCAGCTCCTTCAACTCTTCAGGTCCGAGCTTGTAAGGATGCTTGCACACAGGTTCCGTGCCGGGCTCAAGACCAATGACGAATTCAACTAGCTGGTGCGGAGGCATTCCTGGAAGCTCTTCTGGAAAGACGTCTTGATATTCGCAAACGACTGGAATTTGCGAGATAGCATCCAGTTCACCCTTCTCATTGAGAGAAAATAGACGGATGGTATCATCACGAGCGGCAAAGACAATTACATCCTTAGACGAATGAGTCAATTGAATCTGGCTTGCAGCACAATCAAGATGCGCCTTGTGCTTAGAAAGCCAATCCATTCCGAGAATAAGATCAATATCCGAGTTACCAAGAACCACCGGAGAAGAAAGAAACTTGTAGTCGTCCAACATGATAGTAACATCCGGGGCCATAGCGCTTGCATTCATGAATTTACCCGGAGAAACAACAGATAACTGTCTAGGCAAATCTTGTAAAGGCAACTCATTCTTAGAAACAAATGGTCTCGAGATGAAACAATGCGATGCACCCATGTTAAAAAGAACTTTTGCAGGAATATCATTAACAGGAAGGTTACCCATGATGACACCTGACGAGTCCTCTGCCTGAGTTGCGTTCAACAAGTTGACCTTGGTGGACTTGGTGTTATGCTTGACCATAGTTGTACTTGCCGATCTCACAGGAGGAGGAGGAGGAAGACGCCTCTGATTGAAGCATTTGTTGGCATAGTGACCCTTCTGTTGGCACTTGTTGCACGTGACCTCTGAAAGCAGACGATGATACGGAGCACTCGATCTTGGAGCTTAAGACGAAGTCTTGTTCTGAAAGCCAGGGTTGGGTGGGTGGGAAGATCCACTACCACCTTTGCTCTTCTGCTGATACGGCTGACGAAACGGAGGAGGAGGAAGGCAAAACTTCTGCTGCTTGGCCACTTGAGTAGAGGAAGAAGGAGTAGCATCTCCGACTCGCTTCTTGGAAGCATCACACCTTAGTTGAGCAGCCTCTTGCTTCAATGCCATGTTGTAGAACTCATCGTACCTCAAGGGCTCAAAGAGAACAAGAGCTAGCTGAATTTCTTCCCTGAGACCACCCCTGAACTGGTATATCATGCTCTTCTCATCAGGGACATCCTGCTTAGCAAAGCGGGCGAGCTTCTGAAACAGCTTGTTGTAGTCATAGACAGGCAAAGAGCCTTGCTTCAGGTTGCGGAATTCCTCACGCTTGCTTTCAACCACGCTCTGGGGATATGATGAGCTCTGAAGTCTTGACGGAATTCATCCCAGGTAATAACACATCCACCTCTGGAATCCTTGTACTGCTGGAACCATTCTGCAGCTTGATCTTTGAGTTGGAAGGAAGCGAACTTGACGAAGTCCTCAGGCCTGACGTTACTGCACTCGAAATGCTTGCACAGATCCACAAGCCAATCGTCAGCATCAGTTGCCTCAACACAATTGCTGAAAGTCTTTGGCCCGTTAGCAAGGAACTGGTTGAGTGTAGCAAAGTGATTCTGATTGTTGCCTTGGTTGCCTTGGTTCGCTTGATTGCGCTCTTGAAGAATTTGCATGATCAACTATGTGTTTGCATTGGTTGCGGCCATCACAGCTTTCCATGCCTCCGGAGGAGGAGGAGGTGGTGGCGGATCCTGATTCTGATTCTGATTGGTGCTCTTAGCGGGAGCCATCCTGAAGAGGGTGACAACCGTTAGCACATTGACAGATAAAATGAAGCTGAATCAAACGGGTTGAAATTGCAACATATAGTCTTCACATCCGAACATAAGAACGAACGCATTCCACTCGAAATTGTCACATATACATAAATTGAGAAGCCACTTAGAATTTAGGTAGAAGAATAAATCAGCAAGGTACGGATCAAGAATGAATACTCGGTAAGAAATCCCAATCTCAAACCAAATATCCGTGGAAGAAGAGCTAGAGCTACAAGAATTCCCACCTATGAAACTCCCGAACCTTTCTGGTTATGCAATCAGGTGTTAGGGATATAGGGGAAGCATAATATCTCACCCAAATCTAGCAAATCCTACATCCAGCTGTATCCATCCTTCAACACATAACCGAGAAAATTTCGGAAACCATCTACCTCAACCTTCGAGAAGCATCCGTTATACAAGTTATGGTGATACTCCCGAACTCCCGCCCCAGTACTGGGTGGCGTCGAGGTTATCTCACCAACGAACTGCATAAAAGAGATTTTCGATGTCGGCGTACTAAACTCAGGTATTCCAGAACTGCAATGATAAAATTGTGACGACAACACCTCGGAGCTCAACTCTCCGGGACACTGCCACAACCCCTAAAGACAGGAGGCACCAAGAACAATGTTCTCGTCACAAAACCATCGGAATGATTCCAAGATACCCGCGTGATCCTAAATTTTTTTTTAGTGAAATTTGAGAAGAGAATAGTCAAAACGCTATGTCAGGATGCCTTACCAGAGCGATGAGGAGACTGGGAAGTAAAAAGAATTCCTAAACTCTCCGATATATAATTCCTAAATGACTCAAAACATTTTTCTATACACAACTCAGCTACTAAAAACGATCAAGCAATGGGGCTCCTAAGGTCGGGGAAGGCTCTGATACCAACTTGTAATGCCTTCGATGCGGCTATAGCTCCCACGTGTCGAGGAACGACTTAGAGGCATAACCGCATTGAAAGCAATGTCGCAAGTTAGGCAATCATCACAACATCCCATGTAATATAGATAATAAAAGGGGAAGGTACATAGTTGGCTTACACTCGCCACGTCAATCAAAGTACATAAATAGCATTACAACATTCAAACACTCATGGCCCGACTACGGCGCCAAAATAAAGGATAAACCCAACATGCGACACGGTCCCGATCACCCCAACTGGGCACCACTACAGATCATCAGGGAAAGACACGTAGTAACGGCGTGAGTCCTCGTCGAACTCCCACTTGAGCTCAAGCGCGTCATCTGGAGTGGAATCATCAGGCCCTGCATCTGTTTTGGAAGTAATCTGTGAGCCACACGGACTCAGCAATCTCGCACCCTCGCGATCAAGACTATTTAAGCTTGTAGGTAAGGCAAGGTAAGTATATGTGGATCTGCGGCAAGCGACTAGCATATATGGTGGCTATCCTGTTCGCAAAAGAGAGCAAGAAGAGGAGGCAAAGCGCGAGCGAGAAACTAGAGAGCAACCTGCGCAAGCATTACTCCAACACCGTGTTCACTTCCCGGACTCCGCCGAGAAGAGACCATCACGGTAACTCACACTGTTGATTCATTTTAATTAAGTTAAGGTTCAAGTTGTCTACAACCGGACATTAACAAATTCCCATCTGCCCATAACCGCGGGCACGGCTTTCAAAAGTTCAAACCCCTACAGGGGAGTCCCAACTTAGCCCATAGACCTTCTCCTGAGACATTCTGATCAGACTCGGTATCCCGGTTCTACAAGACACTTCGACAAGTTAAAATAAATCCAACAACACCGCCCGAATGTGCCGACAAATCCCAATAGGAGCTGCACATATCTCGTTCTCAGGGCACACTCAGATGAGCCAGACGTTGGGTAGGCCAGCCCAGAGTTTCCCTTAGTAGCACCGGATATCGCTCGG
>NC_057803.1:431134166-431143292 GCF_018294505.1 Triticum aestivum
TAATCAAGGCGAACTATCAAGGGGTTCCCATTATCACCCAACCGCGTAAGGAACGCAAAAATCCGGGAACATAACACCGATATGACGGAAACTAGGGCGACAAGAGTGGAACAAAACACTAGGCGAGAGGCCGAGCCTTCCACCCTTTACCAAGTATATAGATGCATTAAGATAACATGGCAATATAATGATATCCCAACAAGTAAATAATGTTCCCACAAGGAACGGTCTCCAATCTCCACCTGCAACTAGCAACGCTATAAGAGGGGCTGAGCAAAGCGGTAACATAGCCAATCAACGGTTTGCTAGGACATGGTGGGTTAGAGGTTTGACATGGCAATTTTGGAGGCATGAAAAGCAAGTGGTAGGCACCGTAGCATAGGCATAGCAAAAGAGCGAGCATCTAGCATAGCAAAGATAGTAGTGATTTCAAGGGTATGATCATCTTGCCTGCAAAGTTGTCAGAGTTGACTAGATCCTCGAAAGCAAACTCAATGGGCTCCTCGTTAGCGAACTCGTCTCCCGGATCTACCCAAACAAGACAAACAAGCAACAAGGGCACAATCAACCACGTGCAAACTCAAACAACATGATGCGAAGATGGTATGCTATGCGGGATGCAAAATGTGATGCATATGCAAGATTTGACAAGGAATACATGAACCTGGCCTCAACATGGGAATCCAAGTGTGCCACTGGAAAGGTGAGATGAAATCGCTTGAAAACGATATAAAGATCGCCGAAGTTGGAGTTACAGTTTGGAAATGGCAAGCAATTCAAATATGACCACGTTCTGCGATTTACAGCAAGTAGCCAACTAGATGCAACAAGATGAACATGCTGCAGCACCCAAACATGACAAAAAAATAAATGGAAGGGATCCTCTCATGATGCTTAACAAAAGACTAGCACTGAGCTACGGCCAATTCATCCATTTACAGGTTCAAACAAGCATGGCAAAAATGCATTTGGTAAACAGATTTCAGACTTAGTGAAATTAACACTTGTCTGGAATTTCAGATCAGATAGCACTCTTTGGAGCATGAAAACTATATGCTACAGGACCTGAACATGGCAAACTAAAGCATGGAATGGAGATACTCAAAGAGCTTAACAAAAGTCCCTTAGTGACCTTGAGCCAAAAGGGATCAGAAAATACAATTGCAAGCAGGTGAACATGGAAAAAACATAATCAGATCTCAGACTTAGTGAAAACTGGAGCAGGCTGAAACAGATATCAAGTAGGCATGTTTACGAGCTCGATGCACTCACTACAAAGCCTGTCATGACAATCTAAGCATAAACCCATCAAGGATACACAAAATACAAGCTATACATGGCAAGATCAATAGCATAGCATGCACAGATCAACTACAACATCCTCGGCAAAATTACTAACAAGTAGACAATCTGCCCAGATTCACGAAATGACAAAAGTAGAGCTCGATTGACTCGAGCTAGGGTGCTCCATAATTGCAAACAAATACATCGATGGATAGAGCACTACAAGATTAACAAAACATCCTTACTGATCATCCTCAAAACAGGCACGGATCACTAGGAAATAACATGAACATATGGCATAATGAAATAAACAGATCAATGACTTAGTGGAATTGCTAAGTCCCTCAAATCAGTATTAACGAATGCTCCACTTTGCAAGCTTGTGCTAGTCACCACACACATCACAAAAATACATGGGTTGCACCTCTGGATAGATGGCAAAACATATAACAAAACTCATGAAGAGCTCAGGGGCATATCATGCACACAATAATCATGGCAAAAATGCCAAATATCTAATTGGAGCAGCAGATCTAACAAATATCTCAAATAGCATTCTTCTAACAGCATTTCGGGCATCAAGATGAACTCAAATAAAATGATGCAATGAGACGAAATGATGTACTCTCTGAGACGAACATTTTGATATGCTATATGCCCAAAACGAAGCTATGGATGCGGAGTTACGGCATGCCAAAGTATGCAAAAAAAAGTCATCAGGGATTAGGGTTAGGGTCAACCGATCCAGATCTGGAGTTCGTCTGCACGCGAACCGAGGCGCTCCGGCGAGCTTGAACCGGCTCCGGTGAGCTAGAAGAAAACGGCGGGGAGGCGAGGGAGAGGCGGATCCGGCCTCTCCCGACCGGATCTGGAGGCGGGTGGCGAGGGACGAGGCGGCGGTGGCCGGAGAGCTACTCCGGCGAGGCGGCGCGGTGGTGCGGCGACCTCGGGGAAGGTCGCCAGCGCAGGCTCGCGGCGGCCGGGGTTGAAGCAGGTGGCGAGGTTGAGCGCGGGGCGCAGCCCGGCTCGCGACGAGGAGGGCCCGACTCGGGCCATGCGGGCCGGCGGCGGAGACGAGAGCGGCGTGACACGTGGCGAGCCCTCAGCGGCGCGGGGCGGCGTCCGGCGCGAGAACGGACATGTCCGGCGCGCTGCGGGGAAAATGGCTAGGGTTAGGGGGAAGAGACCCGGGATTTTCGAGACGGGATCTATATATAGGCATAGAGGGAGCTAGGAAGCTCCAAATGGAGTGCGGTTTTCGGCCACGCGATCGTGATTGAACGCTCTAGAGGATGGAGAGGGTTTTGGTGGGTTTTGGGCCAACTTGGAGAGGTGTTGGGCTGCAACACACACGAGGCCTTTTTGGTTCCTCGGTTAACCATTGGAGCATCAAACAATGTCCAAATGGTACGAAACTTGACAGGCGGTCTACCAGTAATAAACCAAGGCCGCTTGGCAAGTCTCGGTCCAATCTGGAAATGTTTAATCCCCACACACAAAAGAAAGGTAGAAATGACCACCGGAGGAGAACGGAGCGCCGGAATGGAAAACGGGCAACGGGGAAAATGCTCGAATGCATGAGATGAACACATATGCAAATGCAATGCACATGATGACATGATATGAGATGCATGACAACGACAACAACACACGGAGACAAAAACGCGAACCCGAGAAAATAAAATAACTTAACGCCGGAAACGGCAAGAGTTTGAGTACATATTAGGAAAATCATATCCGGGGCGTTAGACCACATCATCACCTACCTCCAGAAAAAATTCTCCATTGCTCTCTCTCTCTCTCCCGCTCTCAAACCCGCGGATTTCGATCTCTTTGCTCGAAGCTCCATTTCCGAAACCGTTTCGGGGGATTGTTGCTTGGTATGTGACTCCACTATTTGTCCAATTATTTTTTGTTTCAGTGGTTTATATTTTGAATAATTAGCTACTCTTGGTGCTACTGTACATGAGCTTTCATGTTGAATTCTTAGAGTTCTAAGTAGTTTGAATGCTTGTTATGGCCTCTATGTATCCCTATGAGTAGTTGCTATCAATTTTGTAAAGTTTTGTTGATAGATTTTTGTCACCCAAATTTTTTCAGAAAATTGTACGTGAACATGATGAACCTATTTGGAAGGAGTTCTTCAAGGAGAAGATCCTTTGGGGCATCTTCTACTGACAACTGCGCTCGTCGGTCTTATGTTTAATCAAGTGAAAGTTCCATTCAAGATGCCGCCACCAAAACATGCGTATGGTGGCCATACGATAATTATATGGTGCGTGTAGGCATTAAGGAGGAATTTGACAAATATGTTCACAATGTCGGTCTTAGTCCCTACATTTCAGATAAGTGCGATCAACACCACACTCTCACTGAATCATTTGTCAAAGGATTTAATTTTCATTCACATGAGTCTAGGGTGTCATTTAAACTGTATGAAAATCCATTCACCATATCACTAGAGAGATTTGGTCACCACTACAAACTCCTATTCTGGGGTTCGCTCGAAAAACCATCAAGGGATGAGTACCAATCATTCTTGACTAGTATTTGCTATGGTGAGAAGAGGGGAGTGACGCAAGGTAGAATAAACAGCATTCATTTTCCCACAATTCAATACTTTTATTTATTCAATGGGAAATGTATTGTAGGTAAACAAGATTGTAGTACACTTTGTGCTCCAGACTTGAGCCTCATACGCACCGCTCTCACTGGTGATAGAAGTTATAATATTGGGGCAATTGTTGCACGCAGGTTACAACACAATGCTAATAGTGGCTATTTCTATGGTGGAATTTATGCCACACGTTTAGCAAGAGAGCTAGGTGTTTCACCTTTGCCCTTTAACGCTATCCTACCCACGCAGTATTTAGACTTTGATGCTATGAAAAATCATAAGATCCTTAAAGGAGATATTCACAATTTCACCTATAAAGTGTTTTTTAACCAAGCATCTGTTATGCACACATATTTTCCTGCGCATGCTCTTTTTGATTATCACAGCAAGGGAAGATATTTCATTCTTGAGAGCGAGGCCCAAGCCCAAAACACTGCGGTTGAGGCAGGACGGCAGACCGAGGCATCCGCACCGAGAGCCTCTGTAAGCTAGCACACCGACTATTATCCAGGCTAGTGACTGCTTACCAGGTTAGACCAAAAGCCTCAGCTTGGGGGAGTACGTGTCTTCCATCGACATTACATTCATGTTCACATATTTCATTCCAGTTGTCGGTGTTCTGTAGCGGCCCGATCCCAATGAATCGAAGTCTCTGTGCTTAAGTGTCAACCCTAGATCGGTCAGCTGGCACACACAGTACTCGAGGATTTATAACAGAGGTAAATCACATGTATAAAGTAACGTAAATACTATTACCTCAATCCATATAGCGGAAGTAACAACAAAGTTGTGGAGTCCCAACAACACCAGTGGCAAAGTTGAGTGTAGACATTGTAACCCTAACATATCACTTACTCGTCGTAAGATTCCTGCAACATGAGACGTTGCAGCCATGTAGGTTAGTACATTGAATGTACTGGCAATTTCACACCATAGAATAATAATGAGAATTGTCTATCTCTATATGCATAATTGGCTGGTGGAGGCTCTAACTTTAATTTTGCATAAAGACAATTTTTTCCCTACTACAAAGCAATTCATTTTATTTACTACTAAGTTAAATTACCCGTATTGAGAAGGTAACCCCAACTCAATCCCAAAAATCACCAAATAATTAATAACCCAACAATTTCATTAAATAGAGTGATGAGATCAACCAATAATTCACTTCCAGATACTCAAAGTTGTCCATAACCGGGGACATGGCTAATCATGATTAGTTTGTACACTCTGTAGAGGTTTGCGCACTTTTCCCCACAAGACTCGATCTCCTCCATTGAATTCCTCGCACTACCTGATGTTTGAGAACCGAATGATCAACACACAGTCTTTTCGAAGAGGTCTCCTTAACCGATAGATAGGCCGGTACACCTACAATCCCCTACATCTTCTAGCCCACCATGGAAAGGTTTCCCACAACTTACCTAACTATGCCAGAGCCCATAATGGCCTGTGCCTACCCACGGAAGTTTCGGAGCATGAAAAATCTTATGATCCCTTTGAGCCTGGGTGGCATTCCATAGGATGATCGCACGGGTACCCCGGGATCTCCTAGGACAACACTGGATTCCCCAGGTGCCCGCATCCAATCCACCCAGATGTGTGATACATCCATTTTGTATCATGCTTTTATATCAATATTTATTGCATTATGGGATGTTATTACACATTATGTCACAATACTTATGCCTTTTCTCTCTTATTTTACAAGGTTCACATGAAGAGGGAGAATGCCGGCAGCTGGAATTCTGTGCTGGAAAAGGAGCAAATATTAGAGACCTATTCTACACAACTCCAAATGTCTTGAAACGCCATGAAAGTCAGTTTTGCAATATATTAAAAAATATTGGGCAAAGGAAGCACCAGAGGGGGGCCACCCGCAGTCCACGAGGGTGGTGGGCGCGCCCCCTGCCTCGTGGGCCACCTGGAAGGCCTCCGATGCCCATCTTATGGTATAAGGTGTCTTTCACCCTGGAAAAATTAGAAGGAAGCTTTTGGGACGAAGCGCCACCGTCTCGAGGCGGAACCTGGGCAGAACCAATCAAGGGCTCCGGGGGAGCTGTTCTGTCGGGGAAACATCCCTTCGGGAGGGGGAAATCGTCACCATCGTCATCACCATCGATCTTATCATTGGGAGGGGGTCAATCTTCATCAACATCTTCACCAGCACCATCTCCTCTCAAACCCTAGTTCATCTCTTGTATCCGATCTTTGTCTCAAAACCTCAGATTGGTACCTGTGGGTTGCTAGTAGTGTTGATTACTCCTTGTAGTTGGTGCTAGTTGGTTTATTTGGTGGAAGATTATAGTTCAGATCCTTTATGCATATTAATACCCCTCTGATTATGAACATGAATATGATTTGTGAGTAGTTACGGTTGTTCTTGAGGACATGGGAGAAGTATTGCTATAAGTAGTCATGTGAATTTGGTATTTGTTCGATATTTTGATGAGATGTATGTTGTCTTTTGATACGTCTCCAACGTATCTATAATTTTTCTTTGTTCCATGCTATTATATTATCTGTTTTGAATGTTTAATGGGCTTTAATATAAACTTTTATATTATTTTTCAGACTAACCTACTAACCCAAGGCCCAGTGCAAATTGCTGTTTTTTTGCCTATTTCAGTGTTTCGCAGAAAAGGAATATCAAACGGAATCCAAACAGAATGAAAACTTCGGGAGAGTTATTTTTGGAATAAACGTGATCTAGGGGACTTGGAGTAGACGTCAAGAAAGGAGCGAGAAGGCCACGAGGCAGGGAGGCGCGCGTGCCACCCTGGGGGCGCCCCCCACACTCATGGGCCCATCGCAGCTCCACCGACCTACTTCTTCCTCCTATATATATCCATATACCCCCAAAACATCCAGGAGCACCATGAAACCCTATTTCCACCACCGCAACCTTCTGTACCCAAGAGATCCCATCTTGGGGCCGTTTTCGGAGCTCCATCGGAGGGGGAATTGATCACGGAGGGCCTCTGCATCAACAGCATAGCCTCTCTGATGATGTGTGAGTAGTTTACCATAGACCTTCGGGTTCATAATTATTATCTAGATGGCTTCTTCTCTCTCTTTGGATCTCAATACAAAGTTCTCCTTGATCTTCTTGGAGATCTATCTGATGTAATTCTTTTTGCGGTGTGTTTGTCGAGATCCGATGAATTGTGTGTTTATGATCAAGTTTATCTATGAACAATATTTGATTCTTCTCTGAAATCTTTTATGTATGATTTGTTATCTTTGCAAGTCTCTTCGAATTATCAGTTTGGTTTGGCCTACTAGATTGATCTTTCTTGCAATGGGAGATCAGTTTGGCTTAGCTTTGGGTTCAGTCTTGCGGTGTCCTTTCCCTATGACAGCAGGGGCAGCAAGGCACGTATTGTATTGTTGCCATCTAGGATAAAAAGATTTGGTTTATATCATATTGCTTGAGTTTATCCCTCTGCATCATGTCATCTTGCCTAATGTGTTACTCTGTTCTTATGAACTTAATACTCTAGATGCATGCTGGATAGCGGTCGACGTGTGGAGTAATAGTAGTAGATGCAGAATCGTTTCGGTCTACTTGTCGCGGACGTGATGCCTATATACATGATCATGCCTAGATATTCTCATAATTATGCACTTTTCTATCAATTGCTTGAAAGTAATTTGTTTACCCACTGTAATACTTATGCTATCTTGAGAGAAGCCACTAGTGAAACCTATGGCCCCCGGGTCTATCTTCCATCATATAAGTTTCCAATATATTTTATTTTGCAATCTTTACTTTCAATCTATGTCATAAAAAAACCAAAAATATTTATCTTATTATCTCTATCAGATCTCACTCTCGTAAGTGACCATGAAGGGATTAACCACCCCTTTATCGCCTTGGTTGCGAGGTTCTTATTTGTTTGTGTAGGTTCGAGGTGACTTATATGAGGGAAATACGCACAAGTCTCCTACTGGATTAATACCTTGGTTCTCAAAAGTTGAGGGAAATACTTATGCTACTTTGCTGCATCATCCTTTCCTCTTCAAGGGAAAACCAACGCAGTGCTCAAGAGGTAGCAAGAAGGATTTCTGGCGCAGTTGCCGGGGAGATCTACGCACAAGTCAAGACATACCAAGTACCCGTCACAAAATCTTATCCCTCGCACTACATTATTTGCCATTTGCCTCTCAGTTTCCTCTCCCCCACTTCACCCTTGTCATTTTATTCGCCCTCTTTTACCGTTCGCCTCTTTTTCGCTCGCTTCTTGTGTGCTTGTGTGTTGGATTGTTTGTCACGATGGCTCAAGATAATACTAAATATGATTTTTCCAATAACAACAATAATGATTTTATTAGCACTTCGGTTGCTCCTCTTGCTGATGCTGAATCTTGTGAAATTAATACTACTTTGCTGAATCTTGTCATGAAAGATCCTTTTTTTGGCCTTCCTAGTGAACATGTCGTTACCCATCTAAACAGCTTTGTTGATTTGTGTGAGATGAAAAAGAAGAAATATGTGGATAATGATATTGTTAATTGAAGCTATTTCCGTTTTTGCTTAGAGATCATGCATAAACTTGGTTTTTGTCTGTCACATCCCTAGTCTGGTATGACCTAGGCTAGCTAGCTATTTGTGCATCATATTTAAATTTCATTTAAATTTGAAATGAGGATTGGTGGAACCCTCAGAATCATTTTTGAAAATGACCCAAATAAAAATTTCTCCAAAAAGGGTCCAAGAAAATGCTCAGGTTGCCCTCTGAAAATATTGGACAGAGATAAAAATCAAAACAATATTTTTAGGAGCTCATGGACATTTATTTTGGTCATTTGGATTAATTCGATAAATATTTGCATTGGAAATATATTTCTATATATATGAAATATGGTCCAAAAATTATGCCAATTATAAAAGAGCTCTGGAATAATATATCTAGCTCCTGCAAAAATTGGCATAAGGAAATTAAATGATTTAATATATTTATTAAATCAAAACAAATGTCAGAAAAATTAGAAAACAAAAATAAAAGAAGGAGGGGCTTACCTGGGCCTCCCCTCCCCTGCGCAGCCCAGCAGCAGCAGGCCGGCCCAGCCAGGAGGCGGCCCAGCCCACCGCCGCCTCCCTCCCCTGTCGCCTTCCTCCTCTGCCAGGAGGACGGGCGTGTGCCCGACGCTCGCCGGCACGCGCGCGCGCCACCTCCCCCCCTGCTGGCCACCTCCTGCTTCCTTCTCTCGCCCTCGATGCC
>NC_057803.1:431143459-431144027 GCF_018294505.1 Triticum aestivum
ACCGCCGCCGCCGTTCGCCATAGCCATCACCACCGACCTCCCCTCGCCTCCCCGACACACGCGGAAGCTCCGCTCCTCCGCCCTGAAGCTCCCCGTCAAGCCGTGCCCCTCCGGATGCCCCGTGGAGCCGTCGCCGTTGCCAAATTCGACTCCGGCCGCCGTGGACCCTCGCCGGCGATTCGGGAGCTACCGGGCATCCCCGACCTCGCCCTCGCGCTCGCTAGTTCCGCGGTGAGCCCCCGCACCGAACCCCCTCCTCCCCGTGTCTGTTTGCCCCGTCTAGCTAGCTCACCACCGCGCCCGTAAGCCCCTCGCCGCCGGCCATGGCGCCACGGTGGCACGAGCCCAAGCCGGTCCCTTCCGCACGCGTTCCCATGTTCCTGGTGGCGCCAGGAGCCCGTAGGAACCCTCCGTCTCCACTGCCGTGCACCACAACGCCGCGGCCACAAGTTGCTGGACTCCGGCCGCCGCCCTGAGCTCTGCTCCGGTGAGCTCCGGCCGCCCCCGCTCCTCCCACCTGTCCCACCAGATGCGCGAGAGCCCGGGCTACGCCCCGGTGCTCTCAGAC
>NC_057803.1:431144037-431150374 GCF_018294505.1 Triticum aestivum
CTACTTTGTGCTGCGGTAGTTGAACCCATTCCTCTGCATGACCTGTCATTGCCACAGTAAATAGTTGAAACCCACTAGCATGTGTAGGAGTTGATTGAAGCCACTGATGTGTTCCTACCATGCTATGCCTGCTATTGCTTAGAGTGTGTCAGGTCTGATTCATTGGGAATGAATTGGAGTGTTACGATATGTTCTGATGCTGAGAGTTAAGTGTGTGAACACGATTTGGTAAAGGTAGCGGTGAGAGGCCATGTAGGAGTACATGGTGGGTTGTCTCGCTGGAACCGTCCTTAAGCACTGAGTTCTATGTATGTTGTCCAATGACTCGATACTACCACACATTGGGATCCTTAATTGACTCTCTCGGCTTATTAACCAACTTGATCTCTGTCCAGGAGTCGCAACTAGTTTCTGGTGTTTGTAGGTAGTGCTATTTTTCTACCAAGTGGCGCCCGGCAGGGTGGGCTTGGGACAGACTAGGCACACGTGGCCCGGTGTACCGAGTGGCACCCGGTTGGTGGGCTCGGGAACCCTGTACACATCGTTTGGGGCCGTAAGCGACACCCCGGCCGGATCTCCTTGCGGATGGAACCCGAATAGGCGATAAACCTGGACTAGAGTCTTGTGTGGTTAGTCAGGTCGTGGCCGACACCCTCGCCAGGCTTCCGCTTGAAGGTTGCCGAGATACATGACGTGTACATGGCGGTAAGTGGCGGGAGCGTGTGTGAAGAAGTACACCCCTGCAGGGTTAACATGATCTATTCGAATAGCCGAGTCCGCGGTTATGGACTTCTTGGATGCTTACATGGTACATAGACAACTTGAAGTGGATACTATAAAATGCTCAAGACAAGTGTGAGTGCTATGGATGGCCTTCTCGTAGGGAGACGGGGATGAATCCATAGTAGTGTATTGTGTGGTGATTAGTGGACTCGTGTACGTTGTTTCACCTCCAGAGTTTCTGGTAGTCGTAGATTAGGATAGCCACAGAGTCAAAGCTGGCTTGCTGCAACCAAACCCCACATTACCCTCTTGGTACAAATGCATGTATGATAGGATCTGATGTAAGTCTTGCTGAGTACCTTTGTACTCATGTTGCTTTATTTATGTTTTTGCAGCGGAGACTTCGGTCTTACTAGTGTTCTCGTGGACTTCGACTAGTAGCTAGTACCTCAGCTACGATCTGGATCGGACGTTGTAGATAGTCAGGCTTCCAGCCTTTTTCATTTATAGATGTCTGTACCCAGACATGTAATGCTTCCGCTTGTTGCTTGTATGCTCTGTATGACGGGTCTTGTGACCCCTGTTTGCACTAAATGCTATGATGGATCTTCTGAGCCTTTGTCTATATAATTGTTGAGTTATGCTGTGATGCCATGTTGTACAACACATACTTGCATGTTATGCGTACGTGTAATGTGTAGTGCTATGTGTGGGATCTGACTATCTAGTTGTTTATCTTCAGTAGCCTCTCTTACCGGGAAATGTCTCCTAGTGTTACCGCTGAGCCATGGTAGCTTGCTACTGCTCTGGAACACTTAGGCTGGCCGGCATGTGTCCTTCTTCGTTCCTGTGTCTGTCCCTTCGGGGAAATGTCACGCTTTGAGTACCGGAGTCCTGTTAGCCCGCTACAGCCCGGTTTACCGGAGTCCTGCTAGCCCAGTGCTACAGCCCGGACCCACTTGCTGATGACCGACACGTTCGAAGCTGGGTCATGGATGCCTGTCCCTGTAAGTCTGTGCCACTTTGGGTTTACGACTAGTCATGTCAGCCCGGGCTCCTTATCATATGGATGCTAGCGACACTATCATATACGTGAGCCAAAAGGCGCAAACGGTCCCGGGAAAAGGTAAGACGACACCCGTGGGGATACCGTGCGTGAGGCCGCAAAGTGATATGAGGTGTTACCGGCTAGATCGATGTGACATCGAGTCGGGGTCCTGACAGCTTTGGTATCGGAGCTTGACTGCCTGTAGGATTACCAAGCCAAACTGGTCGAAGTTGAGTCTAGAAAATCTTTAGTTATGTAAGGGAATTGATTGTGGGAAGGAACGTAAGGCTCTTTTTACTCCTTTACCTCATGGCCTTCTGATCTAAGTCATCCTATCTTTCCGACGGGATTAAGGAACTAGGCTCCTCTTCCGTCTATCAGGATCACGTGTTACTACTCCGTAGTCCCATAGGACTGGTTGATCAGAGTCATACCCAGTTTTGAGTATTTCCGGTGTAGTTTGTTTAGTACTCTCCCAGAACCTTGAGTGGTGATGTTGAGTTGTTGTACTACCCCATTCTTAGTATGATGTCTCATTCTGAGCATTTTACTGCCGTTATGCTGCCGGAATTGCCCTAGGAGTTCGAGTGATACTAATTCCTTGTCCTACATTCTATAGCCTATAGTTAATGTTGATTGCATCCCTGGGTTTCGTTTCGCAGGATGTCATCAAGTTCTTTAAATCGTAGCCGGAACCATGGAGATGGTAGGGATGAGAATCCTCCTGACCAGCCCTCGTTGACAGAGTTCATGTTAGAGATGGAGAGGAACAAGCGTGAGTCTAACCGCTTGTTGGCATGTATCGAGGAGAATACCGCACATCAGCTCAAGGGATCTGTGACCATTCATGACTTTATCCGCTTGCACCCACCTACCTTTCATCATTCCATCGAGCCACTCGATGCAGATGACTGGCTCCGTAGCATCACCCATAAGCTGCGTTCCGCGAACGTAGCTGAAGATGACAAGGTCACTTATGCCACATATCACCTAGAAGGTCCTGCTAGTCTTTGGTGGCAGAACTATGAGACTTTGCTTCCAGCTGGCCAGATTCCTACCTGGAAGGATTTCACTGAGGCTTTTCGCGAGCATCACATTCCCCAGGCCCTCATTGATCGCAAGAGAGAAGAGTTCTGTAGTTTCACCCAGAGTAAGATGGCTGTTGATGCTTATAGCAGAGAATTCGAGAACCTTGCCCGCTATGCCACAGAAGAAGTGTCCACGGACGCCAAGAAGCAAGCTAGGTTCCGGAAGGGTCTCAACCCCAAGTTGCGTCGTGATCTCCACCTGCATCATTGTGATACATTCCAAGCCCTTGTGAACAAGGCCATCAATGCAGAGACAGCTCAACTCACTTACGAGGAGTCTCGTAAGCACACCCGTGATTTGGGATCTTCCTCCGGTTCTAGTTCCCAGAAGCGCCGGATTTGGGTTCCAAACTCCGCTCTTCCTTCCGGATATGCACCGAGGCCATCCTATGTGGTGCCTTCTCCAACTCCGTCGTATGTTCCACCCAGGCCTACTGGTAGACCGTTTGTCAGTGCGGGTCCCCGTCCAACCTCAGGGACTTGCTTCACATGCGGGAAGCCAGGACACTATGCACGTGACTGCTCTCAGACTAGTTATACTCCACCCAGGCCCGAGAAGACTGTTGGCTGTATTAAGCCATCACGCAAGATGATCAGTGTCAAGTCAGCCCCCACTGAACGTGGACGTGTGCATCACGTCTCAGCTAAAGACGCTCATGATGATCCAGATGTCGTTCTTAGCACACTTCTTGTTAATTATCACCCAGCATCAGTTCTATTCGATACTGGAGCATCTCACTCCTTCATTTCTGAAGGTTATGCTCGTTTGCACGACATGTCATTTTGTGATATGCCAACTCCGCTTGAAATTCAAACCCCAGGGTCTAGATGGCAGACCACCAGAATCAGCCATAGTAATGAAATCCTTGTTGATAGACTTGTATTCCTTGCATCACTTGTAGCCCTCAAGTCTTCAGATATTAACATCATCTTGGGTATGGACTGGATGACAGCTCATCATGCCAAGATTGATTGTTACACAAGATCTGTTCAGCTTACACACCCATCTGGCAAGATAGTCACCATCTCCACTAGAGTTGCAAAGCGTCAACTCTATTCTCTTAATGCCAGCCCTCTTCCAGACCTTGAAGATATCCCGGTAGTCCGTGACTTTCCGGATGTCTTTCCAGAGGAACTGCCAGGTGTTCCACCTGACAGAGAAGTAGAGTTTGTCATAGATCTTATCCCAGGAATAGCTCCAATCTCCCGGAGACCTTACAAGATGGCACCCCTAGAACTAGCCGAGCTTAAGAAACAACTCGATGAGTCCTTGCAAAAGGGTTTCATCCGTCCTAGTTCTTCTCCTTGGGCTTGCCCCGTCCTTTTCGTCAAGAAGAAGGATGGTACGGACCGGATGGTTGTAGATTATCGTCCCGTTAATTTGGTCACGATAAAGAACAAGTATCCGCTTCCCAGGATCAACGACCTGTATGATCAGCTCGCTGGATCCTCAGTCTTTTCCAAGATGGATTTAAGGTTAGGATACCACCAAATTAAGATCAGAAATGGGGACATTCCCAAGACAGCTTTTGTCACTCGTTATGGCCAGTACGAGTACACCGTCATGTCCTTTGGCCTAACCAATGCCCCAGCCACATTCTCCCGCCTGATGAACTCGATCTTCATGGAGTACTTAGATAAGTTCGTCGTGGTTTACCTCGATGATATTCTTATTTACTCGAAGAACGAGGAAGAGCATGTCGAACATCTTAGACTTGTGTTAGAAAAACTCAGAGAGCACCGCCTTTATGCCAAGTTCTCCAAGTGTGAATTTTGGTTGTTAGAAGTGACCTACTTAGGTCACGTAATCTCTGGTAAGGGCATTGCTGTCAATCCCGAGAGAGTTCAAGCCGTTCTCGATTGGACTCCACCTGAGACCGTTAATCAAGTTAGGAGTTTCCTTGGTCTAGCCAGCTATTGTCGCCGCTTTGTTGAAAACTTCTCCAAAGTAGCCAAACCCCTCACGGAACTTCTCAAGAAAGATAAAAAGTTTGAGTGGTCCCCACAGTGTGAGTACAGTTTTCAGGAACTGAAAAGACGACTGACTTCTGCTCCCATACTTGTGCCACCGGATTTCACCAAAGACTTTATTATCTACTGCGATGCCTCACGACAGGGACTAGGTTGCATTCTTATGCAGGATCGTCATGTGATTGCCTATGCATCTCGACAGTTGCATCCACATGAGGAGAATTATCCTACACATGATCTAGAGCTTGCAGCCGTGGTCTATGCACTCAAGACCTGGCGACATTACCTCCTTGGTAAACGTTGCGAGATCTACACCGATCACCAGAGTCTCAAGTATATCTTCACCCAACCGGATCTGAACCTTAGGCAAAGACGTTGGTTGGAGTTAATCACAGATTATGATCTAGGGATTACCTACACCCCAGGCAAAGCCAATGTCATGGCTGATGCTCTAAGCCGTAAATCCTATTGCAACAATCTCATGTTGCAGCAAGGCCAACCACTTCTCCATGAGGAATTCTGTAAGCTTAACCTTCACATTGCTCCTCACGGATTCCTTTCTACCTTGGTGGCGAAACCTACCCTTGAGGATCAGATCATAACTAGCCAGCAATATGATACGGGTATTTCTCGTATCAAGGATAACGTTAAGAAGGGAGTTGCTGGTAGTTTCTCTGTTGATGATCGTGGCGTTGTTTTCTTTGAGAATCGCTTGGTGGTTCCCAAGAAGCAACATCTTTGGCAGTTGATTCTTAAGGAGGCGCATGAATCTCCTCTCACAATTCATCCCGGTAGCTCTAAGATGTATCAGGATCTACGCCAGAGGTTCTGGTGGACTAGGATGAAGAGAGAAATCGCTGAGTTCATTGCTAAATGTGACGTTTGTCGTCGCGTTAAGGCAGAGCATCAAAGACCTGCTGGCACCCTTCAGCCTTTAGCTATTCCTGAATGGAAATGGGATAAAGTTGGTATGGACTTCATTACCGGCTTTCCCAGGACCAAAAGAGGGAATAACGCTATCTTCGTAGTCGTTGATCGTCTTTCCAAAGTGGCTCACTTCCTTCCTGTTCGAGAGAGTATCACTGCTAGTCAGCTTGCTGACTTATATATTTCTCGAATAGTGTCACTTCATGGTGTTCCACTAGAGATCAATTCAGACCGTGGCAGCCTTTTCACTTCTCATTTCTGGGAGAGTTTCCAAACTGCCATGGGAACCCATCTTTCCTTCAGTACCGCTTTCCACCCTCAGTCGAGTGGTCAGGTGGAACGGGTCAATCAAATTCTCGAAGACATGCTCAGAGCTTGCGTTATCTCATTCGGTATGGATTGGGAGAAATGTCTTCCTTTCGCCGAGTTTGCCTATAACAATAGCTACCAATCCAGCCTCAAGCAAGCTCCTTTTGAGGTTCTCTATGGACGAAGATGTCGAACACCTTTGAACTGGTCAGAAACCGGTGAAAGACAATTCTTTGGACCGGATATGATCCAGGAGGCAGAAGAGCAAGTT
>NC_057803.1:431152266-431152883 GCF_018294505.1 Triticum aestivum
ACCCGAGAACCACCGCCGCCGCCGTTCGCCATAGGCATCACCACCGACCTCCCCTCGCCTCCCCGACACACGCGGAAGCTCCGCTCCTCCGCCCTGAAGCTCCCCGTCAAGCCGTGCCCCTCCGGATGCCCCGTGGAGCCGTCGCCGTCGCCAAATTCGACTCCGGCCGCCGTGGACCCTCGCGGGCGATTCGGCAGCTACCGGGCATCCCCGACCTCGCCCTCGCGCTCGCTAGTTCCGCGGTGAGCCCCCGCACCGAACCCCCTCCTCCCCGTGTCCGTTTGCCCCGTCTAGCTAGCTCGCCACCGCGCCCGTAAGCCCCTCGCCGCCGGCCATGGCGCCACGGTGGCACGAGCCCAAGCCGGTCCCTTCCGCCCGCGTTCCCGTGTTCCTGGTGGCGCCAGGAGCCCGTAGGAACCCTCCGTCTCCACTGCCGTGCACCACAACGCCGCGGCCACAAGTTGCCGGACTCCGGCCGCTGCCCTGAGCTCTGCTCCGGCGAGCTCCGGCCGTCCCCGCTCCTCCCACCTGTCCCACCAGATGCGCGAGAGCCCGGGCTACGCCCCGGTGCTCTCAGACGCCGTTCCCGTGGCCTGTGGCGCGGACGCCGCCGTGTC